>NC_044500.1:12974557-12989557 GCF_902362185.1 Chanos chanos | reverse complement strand
TGCTACATTTAAGAGGGAGATAGAGGATCTGCCAGAAGTGGTTCTGGAGAGGAACAGAACTAGGTTGAAATTACCATACCCCAACGGTGGAGAAGAGAGGAAGTGGAGAGGGATAGAGGGAGATAGAGATAGAGAGAGAGAGAGAGAGAGAGAGAGAGAGGGAGAGGGAGAGAGACAGAGAGAGAAAGCCAGTCTGGAGTCAGCAGGTGGCTGTGGGGAGTCTTGAAGCAGGGTGGTTTGTTTTTTTTAGAGGGAACGGAAATTAGTCAAAAGCTGTAGGTTTGCTGGTCCCCCCCCCCCCGTCTTTATACTGCCATCAGAGAGAACATGAAAGGAGATGGATTGTTCCGGAATGTTCTAGAGCCTTTCCCCCCATATTTTACTGTGCTTAATCTAATAGTCTATGAAACTATCTGACAGAAGTTGGGTAAAGACTCTCTTAAAGATTTGGATGGTTCTCGGTTTTAATTTTCTTCCTCAGTAGCTAATTTCACGCGTCACCCGAAGCCTTGTGTATAGTAGTGCCAACTATTGGCAATACAGAGGGTTGTCTTAAAGTGCTGTTCCCATCTTCTCGTTCTCATTCATGCGCTCATAAATCTGATGATGACTTCTGAGAGCTGGAGATTTCTCTGAGTTTGATGACCACCGAGGTGGAATCAGGTCATGGTTGTATAGTAACATGCAAATCCTCATTTCAACTCATCATTCATCGCTTGAATTGCCTTTTGCGTGTGTGTGTGTGTGTGTGTGTGTGTGTGTGTGTGTCAGTGTTCCGCATCTCTATTTTAATGTGTGTTTTTCTCAGTCAGTTTTTCACTGACATTGTCTCTCAGCAGCGCTGTTCATTTAAATGTATTTTTTCAAATAACTGTGTACTTTTGTGAGGCAGCTGAAAGTGATGATACTCAGAATGGAGCCAAAGGCAGAAATGTTAGACCACCCAAAATGCCTCTGAATGCAACATTAATAAGAATTCATTTCAAGCCAAGAATTCTCTCTCTCTCTCTCTCTCTCTCTCTCTCTCTCACTCACTCACTCTCTATACCCTCAGGGAAGTTCAGTGGATAGTCCATTTGATTGGCAGCATAAAACACAAAACCCACACACTCTGTTGCCCATTCTCTTCCCTTGACTCCCCCCTTGACTTCGTTGTGTTTTTGTGAGAGGGCAGCAAGTGTTTGCCATTTCTTCAAGGCCGCTCCGCAGCCATTAGCATATAAATCTAACGAGCGTTCTGTTCCGGGAGCTCTGCACCTTCCTGATACATGCAGTGGGAATTTACCTGCTCACTTCTCTACTGCCAGTATGCTTGCCTCTTTTATCATATTCATTTGTTCCCTCATGTTTAAAATCATCTGCACTGATATGATTTTGTCGCTGTGGTAGCTTACCGCCCACGAGATTCACACACACACACACACACACACACACACAAACCGGCTGACAAGACAGGTGTTTTGGGCAGCTAACCCAGGGTGCCAGAGATCTAATATTCCTGGAGGATCACGAGTTCCTCGTATGAGCTTCATCGTTTGTTGCTATGCTTCAGCAAACAGACACTCTGAGGTTGTTCATCTGCGTGCATACCTCAAGGCTACAGATGTGAATGGGCTCTCACTGGTTTCTTTTTATTGATCCAAACAATAAACAGACAACCTCTGTCCATTTCAAGTGCCACTGAGATCCAAAACGCAAGATCTCCTGTCTGAAAGAGCAGCACTATTACCATTTAAGCCAACACATGCACCCACGCACACACACACACATACACACAAACACACAAAAACACACACATACACACAAACAGGCACACACGCACATGTGCACACACACACACAAACAGGCACACAAGCATGCACACACACACACACACACACACATACACACAAACAGGCGCACACGCACATGTGCGCACACACACACACACACACATGTTTAGCAGAAGTATGGTGCAGACTGCACACTGGTCACTCTTGAGTTAGTGGAGGTTTCAGAGAACCCTCTCAGTCAACTTCTTTTAGGAGTCTTTTGTGCAGGACCTGGGATCTTAGCTATTAAAAACCAGAGCGGAAACCTTAAGCATTACCACATGAAGGCCTATGTCTGTACTAACCCACACTTAAGAAATCTCTAATTGTACACATTTCTGCCAGCATTTGGGACCATACAGACACAGAACAGATAGACATTCCCCTTTCAGGGCCTGATTAGACCTGTGTTGCCCCCAACATAAAACAACTCAGGGCTGAAAATTGCACCACAAAGATTTGAACCTCTGTTTTCCTGTGTAGTTCAACAGAGAGACGCTTTGAGCAATTCATGAATGTCTTAAAGAGGTCATCTGCACAGTGGCGCTGCAAGCATTAACTTTGACAGTCACGATCACCAAGCCGGCCCTGAATATGAACGGGCTCTCCCTTCTCTCTTTTCCTGCTCTGACCAGTATTCTTTGTTACTGTTTAAAAAAAAAACAGATTTAAAGAAATAGAGGGAATTGATTGGTGTTGATGTTTTATCACAATAGCATCTATGTATGTATTAAACCAACTGTCTATTCTGCAAGTGTATATGAATTTATTCTGAGTCAAATATATCGCCTTCATATCTGGTAGAATCCAATAAGGAGCAGAGATTGCAGTGCATGTACACCACTGAGTCATAAAGCTGTTAAGCTTTTACAGTTTTTATTCTATCACATCCAAAGGGCCATAGCATATTTTAACAGAAGGCCCCACTCTGTGAAGATCAACAGTAATTTCATCAACACGGTAAATGAGATTTATATGTGCCAATGTATTTTATATCTGATTTTTCTCTGAGACAAAGAGAGACATAAGAAACCATTGACTGTATTCATGAAAGAAAGGTTTGAAACAAACCAGATCGCCCTGAATTGGCCTAAGAATAGAATGAGTACATATACAAACATATTAATGACTGTAGCCTAAACATTTCATTAACCTGTGGCGTGAACGGAAAGTTACTGAGGTAATAAGGAGGGTATGAGTGACGTGATTAAATCATATTTAGAGATATTTGTTTACTTTTATCTGTTTGTTTGGTTCTTAGTTCATCCCCTGTGAAAACTGTGGAGTTTATTCTCATTAATATTTAATTGCAGGCAATTATTGTAAATCTAATCAGTCAAGAGATGCTCACATACCTATTCCATTACTGCAGTTCAGGAGAACAGGGGCACATGAGACAATCTCTCTCTCTCTATCACACACACACACACACACGTGTCACACACGTGTCACACACACACACACAAATACACACACACAAACACATGCACTGAGAAGTGAGAGAATGCTAATGATAGAAATAGCTAACATATGGGTCTTAACAACTAATGACTGGTGTGATAGTCATATTACAGCGAATGCTTCCTGTATGTTTGACCTCTCAGGTACAGCCCCTCACAATCCACCAGCAGAATATGACAGCCTAAGGTCTTCTTTGAAATATCACAGGCCTGACTGACAGAGAAGTCATGAGATCTTTTTCCCCAATTTAATTTGCCTGTATCTCTCACTCGCACGTTCTCACTCTGTGTTGGTGTGGAGTTGTTTCTGGGTTTTTTTTTTTTTTCAGAAGTATCTTGTTTATTTGCAGATGTCCTCAAGGGATCCCAATCTGTCAGGAGCTTCAAAGGGATGCATTCCCAGCATCTAGCTCTCATTTGAGATTTGCCATCAGTGATGGCTAACCCACAGGATCACAGTCTCAGTGGCGAGAAATACATTCAAAGCCTGCTTCACCTTCTCTCTCTCTCTCTCTCTCTCTCTCTCTCTCTCTCTCCCTCTCTCAATGTGTGTGTGTGTGTGTGTGTATTTGTAATCCATTAAAGTCTACGCAGCTCAATTATCAACCATTCCTAACCAAGCCCTTCCATGATTTTTCTTTTATTGCTTCCTCAGTCCTCCCTCTGGAACAGATCAAGTAAATGAGAGTGTTTGAGTAATAATGGAGGGAGAGAGAAAAAAGAACTGAGTACACAGAGAGATTATCTGTCTATCCATCCCTGCTTTGTTTTGCAGGTATCACTGGTGATCTGTGCTGATCAGAGGAGTCAACTGGGACCAGTTAAATTGCATGCTTCAGGAAATCAGCAGCTTGTTAATGGCTGAGTTTGGCCGCACTGGAACACTTGGTTCTCCTGCAAATGTCAGGTCATTGCTCAGGAAAAAAAAAAAATTGCGTAAAATGAAAAGGCCGGTACCACAGATTCTCAGAAAATATCTTCCCCAGCAGTGAGCTCTCGTCTTTCATCATCGTCGGGTATTGGCGTGCTTAATTTGATTGAGCGAACCGCGTGCGTGCTCTGCTAATCTGCAGAATATCAACGGCTGCAACGTCCAGCTGTAAAATAGCCACCCCACTCCCTCACCCCCCCCGGAACACCTGAAACCCTCCACCTCCCACCCCCCACCCTGCACTGGAACACTTGGTTCCTCTGCAAATGTCAGGTCAATGCTGGGGGAAAAGTGAGTAAAAGTAAACGGCGGTGCTGCGCTTTCTGAGTAAGGAGGTATTCCCCCCATCCCCCACATGCTGTAGCTCTGCCCATGAATTGGCCGTGAGAACACTTCTCTCCATGCGGATTTAGAACTTATTTCACATTGTTACAAATACCGACACTTGAAGAAAAGCATGAACGGAATAAGGGGTGTTAATAATTCCTTGAAAAATACTGACACAAGCACGCTCACCAAGTTCCTCCGATAACTATGACGTAAACAAAATAAAGTAGGCCTCTGAGGCCTTAAATGCAGCTAATACGTGGGCCCGCAAAAGTGTGTGTGTGTCTGTGTGTGTGTGTGTGTGCTTGTCTCGCATGTGCAGCGTTCTCTCTGGACAAAAGTGATGGCAATTTGCCTTTTGTTAGCATTTACAATCATCCCTCCTGACAGGCGATGTCACTGGTTTACTGGCAGAAATGTCATCTAGCATTCACAACCACACACGCAGACACTCCAATTATATCACTGCCTGTCTCTCACAGCTCTGCAGCTGAGGCCCTTCACCAAGGGGCTTATGGGATTTCACGTCCTCAGCTTCTCTTCTGGCCTCTCGGCGACTTTTAACCACAAATGGACTTAGCCACCCCTCTGAGCTCCCGAGCCAATCCGAGATAGATTTCATGTGATTTAGGAAATGGCTACTAAAGATATTTACACCGCCATTCAAACCACTGTCATTGTACACACGGTGTGTGACATTCTTCCTTCTTTTTTCCACAGCTGCTCACTGATCATTTTATATGGGTTTATAATCTGGACTGTCGGTGGTGTTTTCTCAGCAACAGGAGTATTGGGACCAATTGAGCGAGTGAGATGCTGCAAACCCGTCACCATTCGAGTGTACTGCAGTCCAAGCTGTGGTCTAATTAGAGAGTAGGGAATGAGAGAGAGAGAGTGTTTGAACAGCTGAGCTCTGGACGTATGCACAGGGATTTTAACACTCTCCCTCTCTCTCTCTCTCTCTCTGTATTGCTCAGAGTTGTGGAGCGGCCTGCCAGCCAGCCTACTGAGGCCCACTGATTCTACTCTAAGCGTTAGCTTTGAGATAGGCTTAGTACACACACACACACACGCCTGGGTCAGCTATTTATACAGCCCCTCTCTCTCTCTTTCTCTCTCTCTCTCTCACTCACTGTCCCCTTCTCTCTATCCCTCTCTCTCTCTGTCTCTGTCTCTGTCTCTGTCTCTCTCTCTCTCTCTCGCTCTGTCCCCTTTGTTCCTTCGAGGTGCTGAATGTGTGAAAGGTGATTAATGGTTTCCTTCTGTTAGAAGGACCCCTTTTACCCCCCCCCCCGGTCCCTGTATAGACTGTGACTTTGTTACAGCCACATTCTCTGGTTGACCTCATCCTTCTGTTAGCAAAGCCGCTGCCTGTCTCCACTGTGCGCAACATGGCATGCCTTTCATTTAAACAAGGAGAAATGGAAGGAGAGACTCAGAGGGAGGGAACTGAGGGAAAGAGAGATAAGACACTGAGCCTCAGTCAGCTCCAAAATGTGACAGATAGCAAAACTAAAAGTGTGCTAGCTCAAAGGGAAAGAGAGAGAGAGAGAGAGAGAGAGAGAGAGAGAGAGGAGACGGAAAGATAGGAACATGCTGTACTTTTTCTGAATGTGGACAAAAGAGCAGTTATCAAAGAGTAGCTGATCAGGAATTCCTATGGTGTGTGTGCCACTCTACTTTGAGGTGATAGCAATCAAGCAAGTTTTATGTCTGTGAAATCATCTCTCCATTTCAACATGTTGCTTGTTGCCCTGAGAGCTAAACCCTCTCTTTTTTCTTCAGTAAAGAGGGAAAGAGAGGGAGAGAGAGATAGAGAAAGAGAGTGAGAGTGAGAGAGAGAGAGAAAGGGAGAGGTTGAGTAGCTGTTCAGAGAAAGACCATACAGATTTTTGAAGGAAATCTCACACAAACGTTCAGACAGATGGTCACTGAAATCTCCACTGCCTCTATACAATATGGAGCTGCATATGAGGGTCTCAGCACATATCTGAAACACACACAGGCGTACACACACATGCATGCTCATACACAAATAAACACAAACACATACACTCAATCAAAGGTCCCTAGATGGGGGCTGGACAAGGCAAGCACACTGTTGCTTGCAGCAACCTGCCAGTGCAACAGGTTTAATGAGT
The DNA here is from genome assembly GCF_902362185.1 of Chanos chanos. Lineage (NCBI taxonomy): Eukaryota > Metazoa > Chordata > Actinopteri > Gonorynchiformes > Chanidae > Chanos > Chanos chanos. The sequence goes on along the minus strand of NC_044500.1, from coordinate 12,982,887 downwards.
CTGCACTTGTGTTTTTTGTGTGTGTGTGTGTGTGTGTGTGTGTGTGTGTGTGTGTGTGTGTGTGGTACACCATGGAGGAGTGTACAGCCCTGGTTCCTCCCTCACACTCTGCTGGGTTTTGAGCTATGCCCTGCTCAATAAAGCGTGTCTCCTCCCCCTACAGTCTTTGATGTAGCAGTAACCAGCCAAGGAGAAAGGAAACAAGCATACACTACTCCTCACCTTTCCTCTCCTCTCCTCTCCTCTTCTTTCTTGCGTGTGTGGCTTTGTGGGTGTGTTTGGGTAGGAAGGTGTGCGTGTGTGTATGTTAAAGCCTGGTTTGCAATGCCCGTGTTCAAACTGTGTAAACATAATTCCCGTAAGATGCAATGCCTGAAATATCCAACTCAGCTTGTATCACCAAAAAACGTACTGAATTTGTCTGTCCACCTGTCTTCACCTTCCTGTTTCTCTCTGTTTCTGTTTCTTTTCTTTTCTTTTTTTTTTTGTTACCAACAGAAACAAAGGCGGAGCTGGAGGAGCTGATGACGGACATTAAGAAGTTGGCCAATAAAGTGCGCTCCAAGTTAAAGAGTAAGTGCGTCTCCGCTCTCTGACTGAATGTGTTTTGCGCCGTGTTAGTCAGGACGGAGCAATGGATTGGCACATTTACTTAGCTTGATGTTCCGGGAGAATGACTCAAGTCTGTTCTTTCTAATAAATCATTCATTTCTTGTCAGAAATGGTAAAAAAAAATCAATTGATGAATATTTCAAAAGCGCACCCTTTTTCCCCCAGAGGAGAACTGTAACCGGTGCAATTGTAGTTTTAGTCGAATTCGCTCCTTTTTGACGATTCAAAGACTGTCGTTCAGGATTGTTCATTCTTTGGCAGGCAGACCTTTAATTTGTTTTTTCTCCCCATACACACATACAAGCAAAACAGTTTCAAGGCATTATTGATTTACGCCCGTCTGTGTTTTTTTTTTTTGTCACCTGAATGTTTGTTTGGCTAAGGGGGCGAAGAACAACGATACGCGGTAAACAGCTTCGCACGCTGGTCTTGTGTAAGCTAACGCTGTAGCTGGAGTCGACATAGCTGGATAATTAAAGAGCGGGACAGTGTGAGACAGACAGAGCCTTAGCGCTTTAGAGGAGAGGATGAGATTTGGCAGGTAACAGACAGGCTCTTTTTACACCAGAGCTCCTTGTTCGTTCCCCTGGGCTTGACCCATTTGTCCGGCTGCTGAGAACCTGTGTGGAAGAGCCCCGCAGACATTTACATATGTGAAGCCTTGGAGAGATTGCTCGGCTGGCTGGGGCCAGACACGCTGTACAGCTTATAATAATGTCCTCTCCTACTGTCAGCCAGAAATGTATTTGATTGTAGGGTGTGTGTGTGAGTATGTGTTTCCGTGTGTGTGTGAGAGAGAGAGAGAGAGAGAGAGATTGTGTGTGTGTGTGTGTGTGGGGGGGGGGGGGGGGGGGGGGGGGCATGTTTTGGAAGTACACTATGTTCACAGCTGGTCTCAGCGACTGTGTAATCTTCCTGCAACAAAAAAAAAAAGCCTTTAAACAGAGTCAAAACCTCATTTCGTTTTATTTATCCCTCTGTCTAACTCCCTCTCTCTTTTTGTATCACTCTGTTTTCCCCTTCCTCAGCTTCCTCTCTCCTTCTGTTCATCACTTTTTCATTCTTCACGTTTCCCTCTCATTCACTTGATTAGTCTTTCTTTGCTTTTCTCTGTCTGTCTGTATCTCTCTCTCTCTCACACACACACACACACACACACACACACACACACACACACACACACATCCTCTCTCTTTCTCCCCTTTCTCTCTTTCATTCTCTCTTGCTGCTGTCTTTTGCCTGACTGTGTTGGTGAGCTTTGTAAAACAGACGCCCTGACGTTGCTGTGTCAGTAAGAGGCATTTGCTGCGAGTGTTCTCCGTGATTAAACCTCCTTCCTGGGACTAGATCACTGTTGTCTCCACTGTCACTTTGTTTCCGCGTCAGCTGCCGCCGCCGGAGGAGACGTTCTCCACGGCAACTGGCTCCTCGTATGTGAGCCTGTGGGATCAGCTGATGACCTCTGCTTAGGCCAAGAGCGTGACTGAAACGATTTCTCTCTCCTGAACAGCTCCACATAAGACAGGATATGACTGGCATCCGCTGGGGAAGACAGAAGCACAGCCGCAGTCAAATGCAATTTCAAAGTATCTGTTAATAAGAGCGAAATTCAAGCAACGTAAACAGAGTTATGATTGTGAAATTGTAAAATAAATGACCGTTAACACCTCCCATTCTCTGAGTCAGTCTAAGACGTGAGATGGTTTCCCTTAAGGCACTGTCCATGGTCTGAGAGTCGCTGTTCATGGTCCTGAAAAGTCCTTGAGCTTCAGTAGTTTGAACTGAGTGACATCAAGGAAAGAGACCACGCTCAAATAAGTGACTGCGAATTGCTTGAATGAACAGGCCATGTCTCAGTTCTTTCTGTCTGACCTCGCGCTCTTAAATCACAGAATAGATGACAGTTTTAATGACTTTCGTAGAAACTGTGGTGACTTTGGTAAAAATTCCAGTAAAAGGACACAAAGTTAAGGAGCTGTGTAAGAGTGTTTGGACATGGCTTAGTGAAGACATTCAAACTTGATCTGTTTGGTGGAGATAGGTTTATCAAAACTGGCCATACTGTGATTTTTTATGCTTGTTACGTCAAAGTCCGTGACTTTGTATTTATGTATGCTATAATATTTAAGGATATGTAAGAATATAGATAAAAGTAGAATGACAATATTGTTTTCACGTCCGTTGTTCTAACAGAGGCTTTCATCAGTGTGCCTCTTCAATAATTGTTTATGGTTCAAAATCTGGGAAGAACATTCTGTTTTTATGACTTAACTTTGTAAACTCCCCTCACAGTTGCCCTACATATAGTACAGACTGTGTTCCCTCCAATGACTCATTACAACTGTCTTTTTATGTGCTTTGAAAATAAGTTTACTTCCTCCAGTCCTGTCAGCCTAGCTCTTAGATAGTACTACAGTTCCTCCTCTGTTCCATATGCTTCTGAACACAGCCTCTGGGGGGCAGAATTCCCTATGGGAGCGGAAAGTCATTGTAAAGGTCGGAATGATGGGCCGCAGATGACGGCCAGTTGGAGAGCTGACATTTTGAACCGCATGGACATGTTAACCATGACAGCCTTTCTACTGACTCCTCAATTTAGAAATAATCTACGGGGCTACCTGTGCAGTGCACACACACACACACACACACACACACACACACACGCACACACACGCACACATGTGCGTGCACACACACACGTACGCACACACACACGCGTGCACACACACACACACACACACATGCACGCAGACCTCTGAGTTTGCAAGCAACAATCTGAGATATGCTTTAATTAATGTTGTAATTTAACACAGTTAAATTGCAACACAGAAATTCACCTTAATTGCTTAGAATATCTTTGTTCGTGACATGAAATTGTTTGGTTAATACCTCACTAAATTACAGACGGTCATTTCATTCTAGAAGCATCCGCCCTCCGGGCAGGCGTTTCTTTGGGGGGATTTCTCTTAGTGAATTATGGGAAGTTAATGAGAAAAGACACAAGGACATCCCTTCTCTTACCGATAAGCAGTTCTGATGACTGGAATAATTTTCATTTCAAGTCTTGTAAAGGCTAATTCTTATGCCTCTCACTAATATAGAAGCTGTCCAGTCACTGGTCTTCATCAGACGAGGAGGAGGGAGTCAGCATTCATAAATGCCAACGCACTCACAGCTCTAACAGCCTGTATTGAATCACACTCAGATATTTATTTGCCACCTCTGAACCATATTGCTGTTTTAAAATCTATTCCCACACAGAGCGCCTTTATAATACGTGCCCTGAAGGTGAGGGGATTATTTCTTAGACTCTTAAGATGGTGTTAAAGGCTCTCTGTAAGGAAACAGTGGTACCTCTTTAGATTTCCTGTTTTGGTTATAGAGAAAATAAACGAGTCTTGTCGTTCTGAATCTAACAGATGGGAAAAGTCAGTGTAGAACTTTATTTATGAGTACTCCAGAGCCCAGAGCTAACAGCTTGTCATAACTGTGTTAAGCACTGTTGGAGTAGGAGTCGCTGCTGAACCCAGAGGGCCTAACGTTGCCATTGGTGACCGAAGGCTGTGGAGGAACAGTGAGTGATCCATGTCATCCTGTCCCTTTAGGTATCCAACAGACCATCGAGCAAGAGGAGGGCCTAAACCGCTCATCCGCCGACCTGAGGATACGGAAGACGCAGGTGAGAGACCTGCTCTGGGTCCTGAATTATTGCGTGTTCTCTGCCGTCATGACTAATCCGGAGACAGACTGGCAGCTCGGCTAACGGGTCCACCCCTGACTCGAGGTTGCTAAGGGGTTGCTAAAAGGGTTGCTAAGGCTCCAGACTCGCTCGTTCCCTTCGGCTCTTTCTAACCTCGTATCTGGTGCGAGCGCATTGTGAAATTCCTTCAGCTAACAGACTCACTGTTAGTCTGACAGTGTGTGAATTCGCCTTCATTACCTCAAATGGTGGTTAATTCAGCACCAGAATGGACCTATTCACCACACCTCACCTCACCTCACCTCTCTCTCTTTCTCTCTTTCTCTCTTTCTTACTTTCTTACTTGTCTCGTCTTTCAGCACTCCACCCTGTCCCGTAAGTTCGTGGAGGTGATGTCAGAGTACAACGCCACACAGTCAGACTACAGGGAGCGCTGCAAGGGTCGGATCCAGAGACAGCTGGAGATCAGTGAGTAGCCTGTCCTGCTCCAACAGCACACAAACAAGCTCAAGGACAGGACAGCTTCTGCTGCATTCATTAAACTCATGACAGAGAAAGTGGACACAGTGAGAAAGTCACTGATATGGATTCAGTAATGTAAATTAAGTAAAATATTTGGACTGCTCACGTCAGAGGAGGAGGCTCGTGTAGATTCTTAGCGAGGTGTATGGAGTATAGGTGAGAGAGTGCGAGAGAAAGAGTGAGAGAGAGAGAGAGAGAGAGAGAGAGAGCAAGAGAGAAATGAAGATCTGAGAGAGGAGAATAAAGAAAATTGTAAGGGGGCAAGCTGTAACTGTCATTGAGGCGCTGCTCTCCAGTGGCAGAGCTGTGTTACTGCATGCTGATAAAGACATCCAAGAATAATCTTGTGACTGACAGACTGACTAGATCTCTGACTTCTCCCACGAGCCAAACGAGCTTACAGCCGTCTGCCCCGGCGTCAGCTGCTCTGACCCGTGCTCTCAGCCTGTCTTGGTCAGGTGTGCAACGCTAACATGTTGTTTCATTATAGGTGATGGGGCTCCACACACACACACACACACACTCACAGACCTGTGACCCACTCACACCTCTTCACACACCTGTCAGTACCGCTCTGTCAGTAGCACCACTGACAACACTCAGAACACACATGGGTAACGATGCATTTAAAAACCAAACCCTGCCCTAGTATTCTTAAATGGTTTTTTTTGTTGTTGATCCGTAACCCCCCCTGTATAAATGATAAGATCTGAGTAATATCGCTGTCAATCATTTAGAGCTATCATATCAGCAATCATAAAGACAGAAAACGTTACAATTGAGCCCTTGAGAGCATTAAACCAATACCAACCAGTTATGGGAGTGCATGAGGGAACAGTTAGCAATTGTAAAACAGCATTCATCTCAAAGTGATCTCTTACATCTGATAGAGGTTTTTAAAGGAGGCAGAGTGAACTCCATATGAATTTAGCTGCACGCTTTAACATGCTGATGTGCTCCTATTCCGCTTTGATTCTCAATCATGTCATGCCAAGTCAATGTGACTTGTCAGTTCTTCTTGGCGCTGTTCCAGAGTTTCTCTTAGGGGGCATGGTGGTTAGGACGCTAGGCTACGGCTACCTGACTGGCACACTCCCCGGTGCCAGCTGCCCCTAGTTGGCACGGGGACAGGAATCATGGAGGCTGGGTGCGAGGCTGGTTTCCGCCTGCCATCTGTGCCACGGAGGGTGGCACGGGTCTGCGTTAAACCTGCCCTGCCAGGATGCCCCCGTGCCCAGAACATGCAGGCTATGTGCATGGCACCATCACCTCTCCTAGAGACGCTCACGTGAGGTTTGTCTGTCTGGTAAAAGACCAGCTCTGTTTCATTGATGGATTTAAACAGGCTGACCTTTTGTGTCTACAACACGCCAGCTCTTCTATTCACGTGTTAGACCCCTCCCTCTTGATGGAGATTTGGGACAGGTGTGTAATAGTGTGATCATTCACCAGCTGAGAGAGGCAGAGACAGATGGGTGGACACACACACACACGGGTCAAGAAAAGACTCTTTCGAGGAAAGCAAAGAATGAAAAGACCTGTCTTTCTGAAGTGCTTTTCTCACTCTCTAATGTAATCAGCGTACGTTCCATTACTGTTTACTCAAACGCCCACACTCATATACACTCATGGCCAGAGATTTAAGAGTTAGTGATGAAGAGCTGAGAGTTGCCAGCTGGTTGTGTCAGAGGAGGGTATAGCTGAGTCCACGAGGCACTAGGGGAGAGATTACTACGAGAGAGAGAAAGAGAGAGAGAGAGAAAGAAAGAGAGGGAGAGAAAGAAACAGAGGGAGAGAAAGAAAGAGAGAGGGAGAGAGAGAGAAAGAGAGAGAGAGAGAGAAAATGAGAGTATTTGCTCTACTCATCCTTATATTTGAGGCTATAACCATGTTCAGTCAACAGGTTGAAATTCTACTTGCACTTCTCCCTGTGGTAAAAATCTTGTGGTCTTGACGAACGCGATGGCAATGGTAGCTGTTGTTAACTTTACAGACAAATCAAAAGACTAGAAAAAAAACACACAAAACAGATAAAGTGCAGTTCTTTGAGATTTTAGGCTGCGTCTTCCCACCCACAGATGCCTCCCACTCTGCTGGCAGTTAATTAGAGTTTATCAAATGCGTGTCAGCAAGACAGTTGTGGGCTTATTAATGTGTGTAGAACTACAGTTCTCTTCTGTAACTTTGTTCAGTGACGGAGCTAGATAAGAGAGCTCTTGTGGAATTTTCTGGAATGTTTGAAATCGGGACCAGAGAGACGTAACCTGATAACGGTCTGTGTTTTTGCCCCGTTTCGCCGTCTCACTCGTAAATCTGTTAGGTTCCGTCAGATTCCGTACGCCCTAGTTGAGGAGCTGCTCTCGTTCCGTGCTCCGCGTGTTCAGCCGTCGTAAGAACAAATGTCAGCGTCATTTACCAATGAGCCGCGACTCCGCTAGCCGTGAACTAGTTCTGTCACAGCTCACAACAAATTAGCTGAAGCGTAGTGATGAGACGGTGAGGTGTACGGCTATCGAATTTGACCGGCACGTGGATGACATTAAACCTCTACGTTTTAGACAAATGGTAGACCATAGCTTTGAATCTGCAGTTGCATGGAATCAACAGCAGAGTATAGAGCCTCAGTACCAAACTGACACTCCCTCCTCCCTCCAGAGGTGGCAGACTTTAACCCACTGTCTCTGAGTAAGGGATGTGTGGATTTGCTGTACCTTGAAGTAAGGGGCCTGGTACAGAGTATGTGGTTAAATTTGAATAGATTTGCATTCATGTACATATCTATTCGTGACTCATGCTTCGCCGTCTCTTGGGTATTTGACGAAACAACTCAAAGAGTATTTTCTCTCTCAATCAAACTGATCGGAGCGCTACTGCCCAGCTGCGTGCATTAATGTGGACTTAACAGGGGAGAGGTATGAGAGATGTTTCATAAGGGTGGGTAATCTCCAACATTAATCAGACACGATTGCCTACTGATCCTGATGATGGTTATGAAAAATAGGGGTATGGTAATTCTTGATGTCGAAGCATAGATAAATGTCTAAAGTTTGTTATTAACTATTCATGTTCACCACAGAAGAGCCTAGCACAGAACTCCGACCAAGATGAGGCTTTCTCCCTTTCTTCACTTCCTCCATTTTTCACTTCATTGAGATGATATGGGCGAAGTGAGACCCGAAATGCGGCAATCAATTTCACTGGGTTTGGGTCTCCATGGCAACGCAATAGATCCTTTCTCTGCCCATTGGAATAGCGGGATTTGAAATAATTCTCTGTGTGTATTTGTGTTTGTGTCTGTGTGTGTGTGTGTGTGTGTGTGTGCACGCGCGAGTGCACGCGCGTGCGTATGATTGCATACCTGAGAACATCTAAAGTCATTTTCCTCTCAAGAAGCTCACCATTACCACCCTGCTGTTATGGCTAATACAATGGGCCATGAGCTCTCAGATCGTTTCATGGTGCTACGGATTGTAACTTGCTCTCAAAAATCCATCAA
>NC_044500.1:12907057-12967057 GCF_902362185.1 Chanos chanos | reverse complement strand
CGTGAGCTCCACGACATGTTTATGGATATGGCCATGCTGGTGGAGAGCCAGGTGAGACCTCTGGAGTGTCACCCACCATCCACACACGTCCGCTGAGTTTTACAACTCCATTTCCCAGGATCCTCACATCTCCAAAACTCCATTTCCCAGGATCCTCACATCTCTAAAACTCCATTTCCCAGGATCCTCGCATCTTTAAAACTCCATTTCCCAGGATCCTCACATCTTCACTTGGGCCCCCACATCGGTCTCATTTACCTTCCACCATCCCTGAGTGTTGGATAAATCCTTCCTTATCCCCCCCTCTCTCCTAACAGCGCCACTGAGCTCCAAACCTATTTAATTTTTCCAATAACCAGCCATGCCATCACTGAGATTAACACACCCATCCACCATTCTCTCTCCCCTCTCACCTCTGTTGGGCTTTACGCTCTCCCTCACTAGCTACAGGGCTCTGTGCCCTAGCCACTCTTTCCACTAACAGATGGGCTCACAGTAGGAGAGGGATTTGTCACACAGCTACCTCATCGCCATGGCAGCGCACGTACACGTACACTCACAGACACACACACACACACAGACGCACACATAGACACACGCGTGCGCGCGCACACAAACAGACACGCATACACGCTAAGAGATTGCACTTGCTAACTCATGTCTGTACACACATGCTGAATCACTCAGGTAAACATGACAGAGTGTCTGAAAGTTACTGAAAAATATTTTACCTTTCACAGAATGCATTTTCAGTGGTGATAAACTAGTAAATTACAATCCTGAGCATAGATTATAATGCACGTATACTTCATTTTTTTTTAATGTAAATTTGTTTCTATATGTGTGTATATGAATTGTATATATATTTATATATATGTGACATAGTTTGCTTGCTTATTTGTACAGAAAACTGCAAAACACATTTGAAATGCATATCTGAGTCAGTGAGACAAATTGAATGGATTTTATGTGTGAGTTGAGTCTGGACTGATTTTGAAAGGGTTCTCTTGGGAGATGATCATGAATAAGGTGCATGAATTATTCAGAGGAGTAAATGTGAGAAATCTTCTCATAGAGTGAGAGTATATTAACACGAATTCATTTGATTTAATAATTAATCTGACTAACCCCACATTCTTCATTAATGAATCCTGAGCACTCCACAGTGTCCATGTTTCGCTTGGCCTTTTTCTGCATTCTCTCTGCCTCTCTCCTTTTTTGTCTATCTCGCTCCTTTTCTTTTTCCTATTTCTGTTTCTCCCCACTGCACTCTGCCTTTTCCTCCGTCCCTTCTACCTCTCTCTCTCTCTCTCTCTGTCTCTCTCTGTGCCTCTCTCGCTTTCTCTCTCACTATAACAGGCTCTTTGCAGTTTGCAGTGAATTTGAGGTCAGCACTAATCTCCCAAGGTAATTTGCCCAGAAATCCTCACCTGTCTCATGCATGCCTCTATATTGAAATGGAAATGCATGTGTGTGCGTGTGCATGTGTGTGTGTATGCGTGTGCATGTGTGTGTGTATGCGTGTGTGTGTGTGTGTGTTTGTGTGTGTGTGTGTGTGTGTGTGCCAATGTGCAAGTGCATGTGTACTTGTCCGTGTGTGTGTATATTTTTTGTATGTGTGTTTCAGTGTGTGTGTGTTTGCATGCGCGTGTGTGTGTATGTGTGTTCATGGCAGTTATCTAATTGTAGTTAACTCATTAAAGTTTTATGCACACATTAAGAACTGAAAAGAACTCTCGAAATTGGTTTTAAGGAGAAACAAGAGAAATTAGAGTCTAAACGACCAATTAGTTAACAATGCTGATTAATAATATATGAATTGGTTCATTATTTACCATCTTTTCCCTGTAGGGGGAGCTGGTGAACAACATTGAGAAGAATGTGCGCAGTGCTCAGGACTATGTTGAGACAGCCAAAGAACAGACCAAAGCCGCCATCAAAGTGCGAAAGACCAACCGGAGGGTGAGTGACAATGCAGCCAGTCCACGAACCCTCTCTCAAATCACTCTTTCTCTCTCTTTGTCCCCCCCTCCCCTCCACCCTACCCCTGCGTCGTCTTCCCTTTCTCTATCAACTGTCCGTCTCTCCCTGTTTTCCATCCCTCTCTCCTGCCCCCCTCTACGCCCCCCCGTTTCCCTCTGTGTGTGTGTGCATGTGTGTGTGTGTGTGTGTGTGCGCGCGCGTGTGTGTGGTGGTCAGGGGGAAATGATTGACCGTATAGAGTATAATGTGGAGCATTCTGTGGATTACGTGGAAAGAGCAGTGTCAGACACCAAGAAGGCTGTTAAATACCAGAGCAAAGCACGGAGGGTGAGTCAGCAACAGCAGATCCCAGACCAGCTCGTCGGTAGCTCGCATGGCCGCTGACCGAACCTCTCCGTCTCGTGTTTTCGTCATCTCTCTCCGTCTCTTCCTGTGATGTGGCATGATCGTGGCAAGACCTTACTTTTGTTGTGTTTTGTGCTCTCTCTATTTGGAGTTGGGTTGGTGACAGAGTTAGGAAGCATTCCCATACGTATGACCGGAATAATGACTTGGAGAATGTAGTTACTGCCTCGTGTGAAATGCAATCTGCAAGTCCGTCCCTCGTAATACGTCTATAGTGCCTTATGGCCTTTCTGGCATAATTAGAAATCAACTAATTCATATTCCAAGATATATTATTAATCAGACATCCCCATTTGTCTGTTATAAGAATAGTACTTGCCAATAGGTTAGCAGAGGCTGTGTGAATTATAGAAATTTGACTCCTGGCTCCTTCTCGGCTGATGTATGGAGCTTTGGATTACGGTCTGTTAAAAGCTTGGTATTTTCCATACCATAGGTCAGGACATATTTAGCTTTGTTATAATCCAGTGAAGCAAGATTGCAGCACATGTCTGGGCTGACTCAGAGGTTTATGAAATTCAGTTAAGGTCAAATCATTGTAATAAAATAATACAGTGCCTTTCAACTAAAGTTTTCCTCCCAATCTGTCCTTCACACCCTCTCCATTTCCCCTCCACAGAAGTTAATCCTGATTGGCGTATGTGTGGCAATCTGTCTGGTCATCCTTATCATCTCATTGGCTGTTGGTCTCAGCTAACCAGAGACTCCTCCACTAACTGAATGGACCCCCAGACATGGGTCTTCACAGCTATACCCAAGAGTACTGAAAAAAAACGAGAAAGTGTGCATATATATATATATATATATATATATATATGATGTTTAATGACTGGGCATTGTGCTCATTTGAACCTAAGACAGAGAAGACTCAGTGTGTTTCAGTCTGAAAACCCAGAAGGTTTTGTGTACATTGGCAATGAGTGGAATTCCCATGGTGATGAATATGGACCTACTATGAAATTAACCACAAAGACCAAATTCAAATGACAAAACTGCCTCCATAATGCTTGCATATCCTATCACTGGGTGAAACTTAGCTATGCACTACATGACACCGTAAGGTAATGAAGGGGATTTGCTACCTACCTCAACTGCTTTCCTAACCCTGCAGTGATAAGTGAATACGTTTAACGTTTTGCCTGCTCTTTGTGCATGGGCCGCATGTGAATGTTTTACATGTGTGTGAAACAGTGGCTTTTGTCTTCTGTGAAGATACTGTTTTCCTACTATTCTATTTAATAGAAGAGTGTTCTGTTGTTGTAAATGTGTTTTCTTTGCTTATAAATGATGGATATCAAGACAGTGAAAAGGCACATTGCCCAACATTACACTCCATAATATCTGCATTCTGCTGCCCCTTTGTGGCATAAACTGGGTAGCACTGGAACCCCCCCCCCCCCCCCCCCCCAGCAGCATGTTGAATCTAACCAAGCACTTACTGTTTAGTAAACCCTGTGTGTCTTTTATCCAGGACTCAGTTTTCAATCTTAGTTGCATGAATCTGTCCCAATACACTTGTACTGTCCCCCATGTATGCACCCCTTTGAAGACAAACTTGATGGAAATACTATGATTTTAAAAAAAATGAAACTATGTTTTTTAGAGATATCTCTGTGATGAGGCAAGTCATGGGCCTGTGTAAGCGAATTGGGACAGTGTAAATTCAAACACTAAACCTCTGCATCTACAGAAAAGCTGATTGTCAGTCATATGTGTTGATGGGAACTGGGGTCAATCCCATTTCAGTGAAACATTATTAAACTGCTAGACTGGATTCTGAATAGGGGCTGTGTGTTTTTTTTTTTTTTTAAGTTTGTTTTCCTCCAATTTCTTGTGTTTTTTGTGCTTAAATTGAATTGACCCCGAGTCCCCCAATGATGTGTTTGACCAAAGAACTGTCGTGATGTGTCGTGTACTGTTTTGACAATGTTACTGCATGTCAGTGGCAGCAAATCCAGAATTCAGCGTGTAAAAAAAATTAACTCTTTTCTCCTTCTCTTTTCACGCTGCCTGGAATGATTTTTGTTTATTTTTTTATCATATGTGACATGCAGAAGAAAATCATGATAATTATTTGTTGTGTGATACTTGGAATCGTTATTGCTTCCACTGTGGGTGGTGTGTTAGCCTAAAACACGCGCCTGAAATATCACGGCACCATTCACAGGCATCTATGAACACACACACACACACACACACACAAACACATACACACATACACACATGCACATAAGGGATCACTTTAAAAAGCTTAAACACACGGTGCTGGTTTCATACAGCACAAAGTGCGTTGCATATGATCAGACACAAATGACACACATGTGGACAGGGAAAAGGACAACTTGATTTTTTTTGTTTGTTTGTTTGTTTTGGGGTTTTTTTTTCGCATGAGTCTTTATTTTGTAAATGTGCGGTTCTGCAATGTGTTTACCTGTGTGTTGAGTGTCGTAGTATGAAAAAAAAAAAAGTTTTTAAAATGTTTTTAAATGGATTCGATTCATCATTGACACGGAGGTTACAGAGGTAAAATGAAAAAAAATAGAAAAAAAGACTTGAGTCATACAGACAAACTGACATACCTCCTGAACTGTACCATTAGTATAGGCTGTTGTTAACCCTTTCACACAAGGTATTGGAAACAGCCACAACATGCTCACACATATTAAATACAATACATATTATATTTGTTTTTTCCATTCTGGTGTTAAATGAAACAAGATGACCCTATCCAGGTTACTGTCCTTGAAAGGTGTTAAATCAGTCGTTTAATCTTTCATGCTGAAGAAAGGGTTAATATCAGTTGCTCCACTACTCGTAATTACGTTTTCAGAATAAAGAGGCCTCATGTTAATATCTTTGTGTATGACTGCAGTTGTACATAGTAATTACAATGTGTGCGAAGATGGATCAACCCCAGAGGTGGAGAGCTTTGGTTGTTAAGACAGAATGAGCAGCCTTGGTTACCAAGCCACCTGCATGTGACTCATGGACGACGCCATACACCTCCTAAAAAAAAAATTCATCTGCATGTTTCTCCTCCCCATGGGGAGGAGAAAAAAGAAAAAAAAAAGACTTTTTGATTTCACCATGTCGTTATGACATCACCTCTCCGCCTGTTAACTTGGCTTCAAATTTCTGGGCAGGCGTTTGGATGTCAGTCAGTCAGTATTCTTACATGGTGTTGTCATGGAAGCGTTTCTTGCTGCTGATTCATTGGCGGTGGTTCTGTATCCCATCCTGCCTTACTTACGTACTGCTACGTTATCTTGCGTATGTGTGTTTGCGTGTGGGGTTTTGTTTTGTTTGTTTGTTTGTTTTGTTTTTTTTGTTTTGTTTTTATCGTGCGTGTATGTGTGTATGTGAACTGCATGAGTGGTTGTGTGCATGCTCAGTGAAGGAGCGTCTGTGCGTGTGTTTCGTGTGCGTGTGAATGCTTGTTGTAATCCCTGTAATATGCCACTTGTGTCTTTGTTTGATAGAAAGTGTACATTACTATCTTACTGAGGTGATCTAGAGTTTCCCCTGTACACACACACTGCCGTTGAGAAGACAATACTGTATGTGATGTGGCAATGGAGTCTATATGGTTGGTGGAACTGTTCTGTGACCCTTGTTTTTTCCCTGTTTATTTTTTATTACAGGCTTTAAAAAGAAATCCAGTACATTATCCACGATGCTATTCTTATGTACGATCTGTGTGTGATTACATTGAACTTTTGCAGAGAGTGACGTGGACTTCACACAGTTGAGAGATTTGCATATTTAATTACCCAAAAACAGTTTGCTGGGTGTAGTGATGAAACAAGGACAAAACAACCAAGTTGCCTGTTCATGTCACTGCCTCTGCATTGTAACTGAATGTCTTATTTGTTTTCTGTTTTGTTTTATTTTTTAAGTAAAGCTTGTCTGGGGAAAAAATCTGTGGTCTTCTGTCCTAATGTACATATGCTATGCGGTGTCATTTTCACTACTTTTGCCAACGTAAATTGGCAAGGTATTTTGTGAGTAAAGATCAGACTGATAAAAACGTTGTTTCAGCATTACACGATTCTTTTTTTCACATCATATTCCGACATGGCGTTGTTAAAGAGCATTATATTCAAAAGCGCATTGAAGTATACAGATTTTGTGAGTGCGTCCGAGATATTAAGGTCTGAACTGACCGTGCATTTGATCGCCTTAACGTCTACTGCGTAGCCGCTAGATGACAACATCCACTAAATATCTAATAAACTGAGCAGCGTTCAAGTGAACTTTTTCAGCTCTTATTGGCCTCCGAACCGCTAGGTGGTAGTAAAGTGGAATTGTGGAAAATTCTGATACACAGCCACAAGGTGAAAACAGAAGAAGGTGGCTAGCAGACGCCAGTTAAACAAGTGGGTAAACAGTCAACACTGGGAGTGTCAACATACCAGTTAAGTCAATGTCGTTGAAGAAGACGAGTTTACGACAACCGAGGTAATCGTCACCTGTTAATAAATAAAAGTGTGCGTTCATTCTAAGGTGAATTCGTTTGCCCACAGATGGGTAAAGGTCACCATGTATTCCCCAAATATTCAGTGGCTTGACAGCTGATAGCAAGTTGCTAAGCTAGCTAATCGTGCTAACTAATGTAAGTTTTCTTCCTTCCATTGTGGGTTGGTCAATAGAGCTATACTAATTAAGTTAAATAGTTTATTGATCAAATATTAAATGTAAACTAGATTATCTGATTATGCTGATGAACAGATTATTTGGCCTAATATTATGCACTTATTACTGTTACCGTAGCTCACAAGCTAACACAAATATTCTAACATATAGTTAGCCAACTATAAGTTAGGAGTATGTCCGCCGGCAAAGTTTATCTTCCTAATGACAACATATAACCATGATTTTGGAACTATATAATCATAGTTAAATAATGGAACCTCTTTATGGTATGCCAGTTAGCTGATGACATATTATGCTTGGAACAAGCTAGAATCTACCATTTGTCACCTCTGTGAAGGTGTGTCTATGATCCCTAGTACGACTTACTTTTACCCACACTGTTTGCATAAATTACTGAAAAAATTGTATGAATCAGCAAATTGAACGTTTGCTTTGGTGGTAGTGTAAGTCACTGAAAGGGAACACAGTGCCTTGTAGAGCATCCTTTGTGAATTCTACACTGCTGTCTATAGTTATGGCCCCAAATAGAAACTCCATGTTCATTCATTTTTTCCTCAATACCCTATTCAGATCTCAGACTAACAAGGCATGAGCTCACATACGCAACGCAGGGGGATCCATGTGGATCAGGCAGAACTGCTCTGTCGGAAAGGATGTGGTTACTATGGAAACGCAGCCTGGCAAGGCCTGTGTTCCAAATGCTGGCGGGAGGAGAATCAGCCATCTCATATGAAGCAGATCCAGGAAGACAGGAAACTGGCAGAGAGGTAAGGGAGGAGGAATAGCTTGGCTCGGAGGAGAAAACCGGTCCTAGTAAAGAGGCTAAAAGGGGTCAAACTGAGGGATTGACTTAGGGAGAGCTGTAACACGAGGCTTTTTTTTTTCTCTTTCATAATCCCATCCAATGTATGGCAGTGTTTGAAGTCTTCGCTCTTTTTCGGTATTTTTTTATAAGGTTAGTGCAGTGTGAGAAGATGTTGGCCTTTAAATTCTGTGGTTCTACTCATTTCTTTTCAGGCTGCAAAGAGAGGAAGAAGAAGCTTATGCAAGTATCCAACAGGGAGCACACTCTCAACTCTCCAGTTCCCTCTTTGGCAAGTCTGATGAGAAGAGGACCAACCAGATAACACGAAGGGTCCCAACAGTTAAAAAGCTTTTCTCTCCATCTTCTAAGACAACCCCTAAAAAAGGTGAGTGATAACTCACCCCAGAACTTACAGTGACCTAAACATACAGAAAGACACATCTGGAACTGATAATACCAGCAGTAGTTTAGGAATTCAAATATTCTGACTCCTTTTAAAGTTTAAATGCCAGTGTGTCCAAAAACAGTTAAAAACAACATAGGAACAAACAAATAATATTTGAATGTATTTGCAATCAAGCAAGAAATTTGAAAAAAAAAAAATCGAATTAAATTAGTTTGATTACAAGCAGTCTGAACAGGCATCACGGTTTTTGTCCATGGCACTAGACTTGAAACATTGCCAAATGTTTAAATGTGTCCTCCAGTAAAATGAGAAAAAAAAAAGATTAAATAAACTCAGTACATGTGGAAAGTGTATGATCAATATGTTTATGATAAGTTTATGATCAGTATATGATCACGGTATTTTTTTTCCATATTGATCAATATCAATATTTATCACGATATATAATTTGTCTTGGTTTGCACCGAGCGACGACATATTTTGTAGACCGTCTTAATCTGCGCTTCGTCGCTTTCAAGATATCCAAACCACTTCCATATAATTGACGTCGCGTTACCTTTTTTTGTCAACAATTTCCTCAGCTTTGGAGGACAACGCAAGTTCACTTTTGCCGTCGCTTTCGTGCCCCTCGCCGGTTCCGATCATTTTTTCCACGTTTCCAGAGCTTTCTTCACCGCCGGTAGCTCAAACAATGCTTTGTGGTTGGGAAATGGGCGTGTACTTTGACGTGCAAGCCAAAAACTCCAGACTGACTGGCAATTGTTGCGTTTATTTCTGCTTTATGATAGGCTGTTAGATCTATCTATATCGAGTAAAAATGTCCGAAACTTGTCATCGTTTTATCGCCCAGACTCACTCTGATTGTTCTCAAAGGATTTGTACAGGTGAAGATAGGCATTCATGTGGCATTATTTTGTAAAAATATACAAACAAACCAAAAACTTTTAAGAAATACTTAAACATGAAGCTGCAGCGTGGAGTATATTTTCATTAACCTTAAACTTCAACCTTTTCTGTCATAACGGAAAAAACAGCAGTAATGTAACAGCCAGTTTCAGGAAATGAACAGGAAATAGTGTTATCAGTGTGCTCTATGTTATGTTTTTCAGATAACCTGCTAAAAAGTGCACATTTCAACATTCAATTCTGCGCTTATCCCTAATCTGCAACCATAGCGTCTGTAACTGATTTAGGATTTTGTTTTGCCTCATAATATATTTGGTCAATGGGAAAACCCCCTTCCAAACTATTTGTCAAATATTTGTGCAGTTTGTACTTTCATTAATGAGTCGATTCAAAGTTGATTGATAGTTCCTCCTCACTATAAAAAGAAACATCAGTTCCCCTCATGTGTTTCCCAGTGTCAGCATTTTAACGTATGTCCAGTTCTATTGCTGGGTACTCTCAGTTCTTGATATGCGAAATTAGTGTCTTTGGTGAAATGTGTAGGCCTAGCGTTCTAACAAAAAGTAGCCTCGCCTAGAAAGTAAGTGTGAAAGTGTGTGAGAGAATGTGTGAGAGAGAGAGAGAGTGTGTGCATGTGTGTGTGTGTGTGTGTGTACTTGTGAAGCAGTTTGGAGAGCAGAGGGAGGTATTTGGAACTTGTTGGGTTTAGGGGTTTGGAAAAGAGGGAGCCCAAATATATATACCAAAATCTGATGAAAATATAACAGCTGTGTTGGCCTTACTCAAGACCCATTTGTAATGTTTAACAAATTCTACACCTCCTCCACTATCTGAATATTTACCTAAGCAATGCATGTTCTTATGTGCACAAAAAGGGGGGGGGGGGATAATAACTGTCAAAGAATAAAGATTGAGAGACCATTGGACCAAATCCTATATTTCTCCTTGTTCAGATGTCACGGGGCCTGAGGTACAGACCAGCCCTAGCTCCTCCAGCAGTCATCAACCCGCTGTGGAGACTGATCGAGCCACCAGGGACTTCATTGACTTCCTTAGGACTCTTCACAAGCCTGGACGAGAGATCTTTAAGCAGAGCAGAGCCTTCACAGAGAGCATGGTCTACAAGAGGGTGAGCGTTCCACAGGCTTACCATGAACCACCTAGTACAATGGGAGATTCTTTTTTGTTCCAGTAATAGAATTAAAGGAAATGGTTATGCTTCCTTAAACTATAAGTATATATATATATATATATATTTCCCTGTGTAAGTTCAGTCATAAGTCTGTTGTCAGAAAGCAACTTTTAGTAATTAATCTAATTTGATCTGTGAAAACTTAGTGGCGTTATGAAGTCTAGAATTTGAGTGACTACTACCAGCAAATTAAGAGCTTGCTTTGTGTGTGTGTGTGTGTGTGTGTGTGTGTGTGTGTGTGTCCTTTAGGGCCTTGGAGCACAGGAAATCTCTGAGCGTGTGCAGGATTTTTATCAGAACCTGTCTGACAACTTGCAAACTGTGTTCAAAGGTATTACAGAGTTCTGAGTGACAAGAATTTTACTTTGTTCATTATTTATAAACCTAGAGGGTTTTTTTCCTTTCATGTTGTAAAAGACATATGAAGCAATTGTTATTTGTGTTGTGCAAGATGGATCATGTGTTCTGACGGTAAAATTTCGCAAAAAAATGTGATTCAGCATTTCACCAGCACGTGAAACAGCGATGTTTACATCCTTGGAATTTAGCCAGGCTGTTTCTTTTTTTTTACCTTTTGATTGTGCTAATATGTATATGTACCATATTAAGTGATCCAGAGGATATTTCATCTGCCATATGAAATAATATTTTATTTATATCTGTCGTGCTCATTTCTGTCATTCCTGATTGTTGGGATGTCCCTTAATCTGTCAGAGAAAATGATCTTAATGATTTAACCATTGTCATGCTGTGTTTCCTCAGGGTCTCCAGAGCAAGTGGAGACTGTTATGGATGAGGTGGAGAAATACGTCACGACGCGCCTGTACGAGGGGGTCTTCTGCCCGGATTCTACAAACGATGAGAAAGAAGACCTGGCCATCCAGAAGAGAATCAGGTTGGTTTTATGGCGTCAAGGGATAATTTTGTGACACGTTTTTTGGTTAATGCTGACGTAAATCCGTTTTAGATAAGAGAATTTGATGTGTGTGTGTGTGTGTGTGTGTCTAGAGAATTACACTGGGTGACTACTGAGATGTTGTGTGCTCCTGTGAATGCAGAGCTGCCCAAGGTGTCAGACAGTGTGGAGAAGGCCGTCACAGGTGAGGCAGATATACTTTTTATGACAGGATAATGTAAACACCGCATGCAAAGCTCCTGGTCATATAACTGACTATGGAAACTCGATTGTCTGTCTTAGCACTGCAGACCTGGGGGGAAAATATGGCTGGTGTATTAGAATTACCGACTGTCTTCCTAAAAGCCTGGACTTGGTTCTTTCCTTTGTATTCACTTGCACTAAAGTTACTAAAATTCCTTCAGGACTCAAAGTATGGGAGAGTACATTACATGAATGCCTTACAGGGACCATGCCATGGTTTCCCTTATGTAGCAAAATGAGATAGGCAAATCACATGGAAAAGCAGGACTGAAGCATACAGGAGTAGGACCAATCATTCAAATACGGACAATACTTAGGCTAATGAGTTGTCCCAGGTCTGTTACTTTATTAATAATATTGGACACATTAGGCATGTACACTCAAAAAAATTAATTCTTGGATGTACTTAACCCAGTTATGTCAATAGGTTCCACGTAAATGAGTTGAGTAGCATCCAAATAGTATTATTTAGTAAAAACAACTAAAGTGGCTTAAATTAATCTAACACTACAGAGTTAAGTAATGATTAAAACATTTTGTTAGTTTGGATTAAAGTAATATTCTCACACAGAGCTTAAGTATTATGATTGGTTTCAATTTAAATGGCATTTTTAAGTTCAACTAAACTGATGTGCTTGCTTTCAAGTAAAACAAACATGTTGGTTTCTCTGAGCAAAATTTATTCAAAGTTTGTTTAACGTTTTGCTCATAAGTCTCTTGACACAGTATCAGCCTGTGGCCTCTGGTAATAAATGACGATTTTATTGTTCATCTGCCCGCTTAGACGCAAAAATCCCACACCACGAGAACTGGATATCTTAAATCTATGAGAGAATACAAAGTTGTGTTTTCAAAATTGGCGAGATTCTGACTTGGAGGCGTTCAGTCATTATCTCACAAATGGTAGCTTCGGACCATTGGCTTGTCAGCCAAGCGCTGCACCTAATGCAAAATAGTTGTGATGATGACTGCAGTGACTGTTCTCTTTTTTAAAAACTCTTTTCAGCTGCTGTGGAAAGTTTGCTAGATCGAATGTAAGCGGAGGCACCCCATAATGCACCGCGGCGTTGACGTCGGATGTTGGAACTCAACAGTTTAAGTTATAGTGACTTAATAATCTGGAGATCATGTTACTTAATCCAAAAGTGCTTTGAAATGAATCAAACGTTTTTAGTTTACATAACTCAAAATTGGATTACATGTTGTAACAACTTAAAAATGTTACGACAGTATAACTTATAAGGACATTTTAAGTTTACACAGCTGAATAGAACTGAGTTAATTGAACGTCCCGTAATACAGTGTGGACAACTTGTTCAGGTTTCCACAGGCAGTAAACTAATCTTAAAAGTACTGGTTTATTAGTTCTGCTCTAAGTCAATCACCTCGGTTACAACCTACTGACAAGGCCCAAGTTTAAAGTATTATCTTGACGTGAAGTGCAAAATTTATATACAAGCTAAAAGGGTACAATTCTATTTATCTGTCAAATGAGTTAACAAAATGTCAATACTGAAAAAAACATTAGTATGCTAAAATACAGCTAAATATTTCCCCCTTTTTTTCCAAGGACATCTTGATCTTGTTCTCTCTTGGTGGGAGGTTTGAGAAGGGTCAGTCGCTTTCGCTTGCATGTTCACGCATGCGCGAAAGTACAAAAAGTGCAACTGGACAATATTTACGCGCTTAACAAGAATGCAATTAAAAACAGCACAGCGCGGTTTCACTGACCTAACATAAGCAAGCTTAGTCAATTCGATGCTAGACTTTTTTACGCTACTTCAACCAAACAGTCTCTTTTCTTTGACAAACATGAATGAATTGATTCATTTCAATTTCATTTTCCCGAAGACCTGACATTTCTTTTTTTTTTTGAGTGTACGCTGTTATTCTGCGCTTAAATATCAGTTGGAGGTGCTAACAATACAAAAAAACTCCTCTTTTCCCTCCAGAGATTATCGAGATGGACGCCAAGCGGGTGCCCAAAGATAAGCTTGGCTGTATCACCAGATGCAGTAAGCACATCTTCAGTGCCATCAAGACCAGCAAGAGCGAGGCGGCCTCGGCCGACGACTTCCTCCCCACCCTCATCCACATCGTCCTGAGGGCCAATCCACCCAGACTGCGCTCCAACATCCAGTACATCACCCGCTTCTGTATCCCCAGCAGGCTCATGAGCGGAGAGGACGGCTACTACTTCACCAATCTGGTAAGAGTCCACTTCATTCATTTCTCCATCTCATCATTTCACTTCTGACTCAGGGTGGACTTTCACGGTGTGTGTTCGGCACATGTCGCGAACATCAGAAGATCTCTTTCTGGTGGACGCGCGGTCAAAATGATCATCGACAATCAAAATGGGAGACTTGAGGGATTTGGTTCTGCTTTGCTTTTGAGGAGTGTGTACTTGTTATGAATGGGGAAAAAAAAGGAGAAATGGACAATGCTTTGGAAGTATTAATAGTTTTAGATCTTTCCGGCTCGACGTGTAGCATTTTAGCATCGTAGCATTTTAGTTCAGTCTCTTTCATAGCGCTTAAGCTTATTCTCTTGGTTTTTCCTCCCAGCGGTAAATATGTGGTTAACGTGTAAGGCTGAAAGGGTGTAACAGTGAGTGCGCACTGTGTGTCTGTTATAAGCATATAGTTCTGCAGACCGATACAGGAACAATATGGTCATCACACTTTTAAAAGTGACTGACAGAACAAGATACGCTGGCACGCAGAAAGCCCTCGATGCAAAAATCACGCGTGCGCCGTGTGTTTAACCCTTTCCCTGCCGTCTCCCTGCAGTGCTGCGCCGTGACCTTCATTGAGAAGCTGAACGCACAGTCTCTGAACCTGAGCAGCGAGGACTTTGAGCTCTACATGTCGGGCCAGGTGTCTCCTCAGAGACCACACGGCTCCGGGGGGTCGCCTCGCAGCGCTCTACAAGCCGAACCCTCCACCAGGGGCGACGCTTCGGTCGCACAGCTCAGCCAGAGGATGGACTTGCTTAGCGGGCTGGGCGTCCGACAGGACCGCGTCTTGGAGGGGGCGCGCAGACTGGAGGCCGACCTCATTGAGTGGACCGACGGGGTGGAACATTCGGTGCAGGACGTGCTGGAGAAGTTACCCTTGGAGACGAGGCCCGACGCTACCTCCGCCCTCGACTCTGACAACGTCGACAATGAAGGACTGCCCCCGCCGCTCCAGCCACAAGTGTTTGCTGGATAGTGCTCTTATTATGGTGCTTCGATATTTGACCCCTTAACCACCCGGTCCGCACTGACTCTCGTGCTGTAGACCCTGTTACTTTCGTCACGAATGGGTTTTTTTTAGATCTCTCCATCTGTCTCAGGTGATGAACCTTCCTATCTTGTCTTTCAGGTCAGTGGGAAAAAAAAAATATTTTGCACATATTACAATGTTATAGTCGAGCTCATTTCAGCTCATACATCACACGTTGTGGTAGAGCTGAGCTGTGCCTCTCCTGTTAACGGTGTCAGACGTTGAATGACTCCTCTAAAAACGCAAATAACAACAGGGAACTGAGAGAGGCACCTAGCTCTCCCACATCCAGTTCGTTCTACTTGTATTTATTTTAGAGCAAAAAAGACAGAGTAGATAATTAGCGTGCACTTTCAGTGGTACAACCTCTCAAGGAAATGGTGTAAAAAAACAAAAAAAAAAACAATCCATCAATCTCTTTATCTTAGTTTGGTGCCAATTTAATTTCATTATTTTTACTTATTACTTCCTAGCCATAAAAAGTCTTATTTTAGTAGGGTATGAATATTGATTAGCTTTCCTGTTTTCTATGCTCTTGTCTCTAATGTGGGACTTAAAATTACCAAAATGTTATGCTCTTATATGAATAGAGATGTTGTTAAAGGTTTTATTTATTGAAGTATTTAAATGATTTTATGAGCTGATGTGAGCTATCCAGAGTTGTATTAATTTTTTTAGTAACGTTATTTTGGTGAAGATAATTTGACTGTGGATTAAAACATCTAGAACTGCTTTCCAGGACATTGATTAAGATTAAGATTAAACTCAGTTGCGTCTTGGAAACTCTCCATGCAAAATACATTTCAGTCCAAGACCACTCTAAACCTTGTGTTAACAGATTAAGTGTCAGAAAATTGAATGATCCACTGTATGAAGGGCACAAACTTCATTGAAGATCTGTCGTAATATGGTGTGAATTTAATCTTTATTGTATGTTTAGAGATGAAGAATTTTTGGAACCATTTGGATTGCTAAGCACTGTGACCTTATATCCAAGTCCAAATCACTCCGCAACTGCTTGTAAATGTTATTTTTAATAATTGTAACATACACCATTGTTGGTGATTTGAAACACTACATGTACAAACGCAGTTTAGGCCATTCGTAAAGCTTTCATAATTGCTTCTCTAATAACACAACCAGCATCTAAGTACCGGCAGAGAGAGGTGCAAGGCCTCTGTCATCCGGGATGTTCGGGTGGCAAGGCCGAAAAGACGCTAGCCCCCCCACCGCAGAGACCTGGTTTCACATGCTAGTACTAGTGCTTCCGATTTGCCTGGTCGGACACACTTGACAGTGTTTTTCGGGTGGGAAGAAATGATCCTGCGAGTCCTGCTGATTGGCTAGTTAGTGGTGGACGAATCTGGAGAGCATAGAATGAAACTTGGCATGCGTTACGGTTTCCCAGAAAAGTCCTCCTTCGTCTGCTGAAAAGAAGCAGCCGGCAGTTCCACATTTAGTAAGGAAACTGTGTAAGCAATGAAGAATAAAGACATTAGGTAGTTGACTACCACAAAATTGGAAAAAAGAGAGATAAAAGGATTCTGTCGTCCATGTGTTAAAATGGCTTGCGTTTCATGCAACCATCTTATGAGCAAAGTGTTACCGCATTTTAAGTGCATCGTGATTGGTTTGTGCATGCGTGTTACAACCCATATGTATGTTAAGTTTTATTAGTGCAGCATTACCTGAATTGGTGATGGGTTTCAATAGGTTTTTTTTTTTTTTTTTGGTGGCAACATGTCTGTCCACAAATGGATTGCATTTCATGTATGCTAATTGAAATGCATTCAAATGAATTAATTCCCGAAAATAAAAATCTCTGTATAGAGCTCTGAGAACCCTTCGTTTTGCTGTTGTTATCTCCACTGCACGACATGTCACGTTTCTAGCGTTAAGTTTGCCTCTCATGAAGAGCTTCCAGGAATTGTGCGGAAACAGGATTGTCCGTAAGTCGTGCTTTCCTGAGGTTGCACAATCGAAAGTTAAAGAAAAGGGAAATCCTGTTCCTCTGCCAAAACTTAAAGGCTTCTCTCGTATTCGGTATTCTGGTGTCCAGTATTCTCTAGTGAGCAAACAAGATGAGCTGCAACGCGTGTTTGTGGCACAGCCTCCTGGGTGAGTCTTTACAAAAATGGAAAAAAACAATACAAGTATGTATATTTCTTGTGATGGTTTTTCTAATGCTAATAGTTTTCGTTTTGTTTCAGTTGTTTTAACACTGCTGTCGAGGACCATGTCCCAAGGTATATTGGATCTTGTTTATCTTATTTTAGCTGGATTTAGCCATCTGTTACATTTAAGTATCATTGTGTTAGGAATTATAAGCAAGAATATATGTTTTTCTATAAAAGGATTTCGGCTGTTTGTTTCAGGCACTGATATGCTCACAAAGTTTCTGTTCTGTTAAAATAACTTGATTTGATGTCCCTGAAGCAGGCTGGACAATTAAAACAACTCAAAAATGAGATGAGCGTTGTTAAATAGTTGCTACATGTTTATCACAGTAAGTCAAAACAGAAAGGCTCTGAATACATAATCCAACCTCAAGAACCTTGCCTCTCCAGAACCCACACCCTCTCCATTCCAAGCCGAAGTTAGTCTGACCAGAGGTGAGGTGAGGCTGTTTTCGGGGGAGGGGGACGTGGAACTGACGTGCAGTGTGCCTGGGGACGCCTCACCTCTCTGGAAATTCCAGTGGTTTAAGGGCGATCAGATGCTGGCTGAGGGGGCCACTTACGTTATAGATAAAGCCCACGTCCGGGATGGTGGACTATACACCTGCCAGGGGTCGAGGTACACAGAGACACGGCAGCTACCTCTGGAGGCCCGTCCCAGCCACCCTTTCCACCTACACG
Organism: Chanos chanos; assembly: GCF_902362185.1. Classification (NCBI taxonomy): domain Eukaryota; kingdom Metazoa; phylum Chordata; class Actinopteri; order Gonorynchiformes; family Chanidae; genus Chanos; species Chanos chanos. The sequence continues at coordinate 12,949,421 of NC_044500.1, read as the reverse complement.
TGGATGGTAAGGTTTATCCTCGCAAGTGGTACAGTCAAGGCAGTTGTTGAAAATATATCTGATGACTGTCTCTTATTATCTGTATGAACTGGCTTATATAAAATTGTATGTATAACTCAGTTGACTTACTCAGTTGATTTCATTGAATTACTCTATGGTCATGTCTTCATGCTGAATCATGGCACTCGCTGTGACAAAGTTTATTACTAATTTCATTGTTATCATATCCGCTATCAGGTGGGTGGGCAATCTTGCGGGCACCCACAGAGTACAGACTCCTTGGAGAATCAATGATTCTGACGTGTCGTGTCCGTGGCAACCCTTTTCTGGTAGAGGTTATCTTTTACAAAGATGGAGTAGAATTCTGGAAACAGAGCAACAGTGAATTGCTCTTAACCAACGTCACTCTGGATGATCGGGGAAGTTACTGGTGCAGAGCCACATGGGAGAGCCGTCTGATGTACCACTCTGCCATATCCCAGCCTGTTCCAGTTGATGTAAAGGGTAAAAAATTGTGGCATAATGTAGAATATTAAATTTACTCTGGTCATATACTGATGGAGTTCTTACACCCATGTGGTGTATGAGCTTTTACATTATCTGGAAATTTTTGATGCAAAACAGATTCTGACTTACTAGAACTAAAATAAAAGGCTTTATAAATAAAATTAGTTTGAGGAGGATAACAAACAGTACGTGTGCTTGATTTTTCTCTTCATTTTTCTGGTTTTTTTTGTTTTGTTTTGTTTTTTTTCTGTGGAGATATCACATCTGTGTCTCTTCTTCTTAATACAGAAATACTGGAAGATCCCCAACTTGAGTCTGAATTTTCCGTGGTCTTTCATGGAGATAATGTGGTTCTTCACTGTAACACCCAGCTGAATACCAGGGAGGATGGCCTGAAAATAATGTATTACTACTACAAGGACGGCGAGAGACTGGGCCCAGCCACATCCTCCAGCAGCTATGTCATCCAGCATGTGGTCGTCCAAGATAGTGGGCTTTATCAGTGCCAAGCCACCACACGTAAACTAAACTTGGAGAAGTGGAGCAATACGGTCAAATTAGACGTAATCCCTCCGCTGAAATGAAGTTACTCAGAATTCATTGATTCTATATCGCTTCTGACTTAACTCCTATTGATCTGGAAAATCTTCAGTCTTGTCAAATAAAGCCAAACTCTTGACACAAGTGCCATGTTCACTGCTTCATTTTTTTTTTTTTATTTCAAGTATACAGAATCTTCCAGATTTAAGCCCATAATATAGCAATACTGCATACTCATTTGAATGCAAGATCATTTGCATCAGAAATATATAAATCAATACATACAGACTGTTGGTGTCCTACAACACTGAAGAGATTTATGTGATCATACAACAGGAGAGTGATCAATTATTTGTAGTTAATGGAACGTAAATTAATTCTTTTTTGTGCAGATTTGGATGAGGTTCTGATGCATCAATATTCAGTGACTTACATCTGAAAAAAAATCATCAGCCATCATTATCACATTAGGGCATCACAGTTTTGACTTGTCTACTTGTATTAATTTATACATTGGAGACTGACAGATGCATGTTAATCATTTCTCTTTCAGTCCAGAGCAACAGTAGGAGGGGAAAAATACAGAAGTACTTGTCTTTAAAATAAGTTTCTTTCACAAGGTTTTTGTAATTTAATGTAAAAAAAAAAAAAGGGACCTAAATGACATGGATTGTTGAAAGACAAAGAGCAAGTGACTGCTCATTCAGAAAGGTTTTTTTGTTTCCAAACCTCAGCTTCAATTTAATAGTAGCACCACATACCTTGACCGTGGAACCCTAACACTAGTCACCTCATTGCATCCATGTTGGACATGTCCATGTTATGTTCAGTTCAGTGCTGGTTATAGTTCAGGTGTGAGTCACGTTTGAATATCAGTCAGCATAGAGCAGAAACCCAGAGAAGGTACTGTCATCCTCGCTGCTGGAGTAGACACCATTCCAGTCCCTTAGTGTCTCCACCCAAACCTGGTCTCCAGCTGCCAGCCTCAGGAGCACTAAATTGGAGGCTTGGTCGATATCCTGGCCATACAGCGTGTCCCTCGAGCGAAGGCGACGTACCCCGTTCACCACAAGGGCGGCACGCAAGGGCCGGTTCCTCACCGTGATCTGGTAGGAAAACACATAGACCCCTGGGTAGGTGCAGTTAAACTTGCTGGCAGCTAGGTCATAGTGGTTCTCTCCATTGTAGAAGACCTTGTCAAAGCGCACTGGGGACCCAGATGAAGGGAAGGACTTGCTGGGGAATAAGCCCACGCTGAATGCTGAACGCAGACGAGCCTCACACGGACCCACCGCTCCTTTCATCCCACGAGGGCCTCGGTCCCCACGCTTCCCCGGCGTGCCCCTGTCACCCTTGGGTCCTCTCATACCCCTCATGCCCTTAGGTCCAGGAGGGCCTTGTGGCCCCGTTTCACCTTGGGCTCCAGGGATTCCAGGGTCACCTCGTTCACCAGGCAGGCCTGGGGTTCCATGCAAGCCATGTAGCCCAGGGGGGCCTGAGTCTCCCCGTGTGCCTGGTGGCCCTGGATCTCCTGGCTCACCTTTCGGTCCTCTTTCTCCAAAAAATCCGCACTCTCCCTTATCCCCTTTGTCACCTTTCTCTCCAGCTATGCCCGGGGGTCCTAGTGGTCCCTCTTTCCCTGGATCTCCTCTTTCGCCTTTTGTGCCATTCTCACCAAGCTCTCCCTTTTCACCTTTATCACCCTTGAATCCTGGAAAACCAACTTCACCCTTTTCACCTTTGGAGCCTATTTCACCTATGTAAAAACAAAGAGTTATGACATTTGACTTCGTCCAGATTTGAAACAGTGAAAATAGTGGAGTTATTCATGCACACACACAATGACCACAATGACTGTGATTCTGTGGATACTCCTCAGCATTTTATATGCGGTAATTAATATAGACTACTTTAATACATACACAAACCGTGTCGCAGAGTCTCTTCTGGTCGTTGTTTTGTTGAAATCAAAATGAATTTTTAAAACAGGGACCTGTTATAGCAAAAATGGTACACTGTGTGACTCCTACCTTTCCCACCAGGTTTCCCTGGAATGCCTGAAGATCCTGCCGACCCACTGCCTCCTTTTTCACCTTTCTCCCCTTGAAGAGAAATAGTCAGAATAGTCAAATAGTCAGTGACAATTCTAGGTTTTATTTCTCCATTCATGTCAAGTGTGCAGTCATTACTTTAATGAAGACTGTGGGGATTAAAGTGTTCATCAAAATTACTTCACCTCTGTCCCCTTTAAAGCCCATGATTCCACTCAGTCCTGGAGGTCCAGGAGGTCCTCTGAATCCCTGCTCTCCCTTAGCCCCAGGGGGTCCTACAAATACACAACCAGGATGAGAGATGGCACAGACACACATAGAGGATTTAAATTGATCTGCTTCAATTATGCACCATAATCCTCTTTTTTTTGCGTCATTTGAGAAATCTTTCTTTCTTTGCTTCACAATAATATGTAGCTCTTAGAGCTTACACTTTGAACTGGCCTGCAGAGTATCGAGTATGGGATTTTGAAACCGTCAGTTTAAAATGTAATGTAATAACATGCAGCAGTACAGCATTAACTAAATTATTTTTCAAATAAGAGGGGACAAATTCGATTTAATCTGAAAGGTTTCATATGTCGGATAAAGCACATTTTTTTTTAGTCATCTCAGCCATCTTTTTTTAAAAAAAATCAATATAGTAATGAATATGTTTAAAAAACTTGTCAGCTACTTTGAGCCAATTTTTAACAGTCTCTCGCTGAAACTTGATCTCCACACACTTTCCCTCACTGTATGAGCAGTGAATAGCACCAAACAGAGACAGACAGCACGAGATTTTCTGCATCATGTTCACATCGGATGTACCTCATTACCTGGCAGTCCTCGTTCTCCCTTCAGCCCTTGTGGACCTCTCTCGGGGGGGCAGCACTCACAGAAGTTAAAGTAGCATTCATTATAATCCAGTGTATAGTTATCCAGCACTCCATTAGAGGGCGGTGTGCCATCCATACGGTAGTCTAAGAAACTGTCATTTGGAACAGTGGTGCTCTCTGTGACGTCCAAAGATAAGGGGTTCACTGCCTTGGTATAGCTCACAACCTTTACCGTGGTCGTGTGCTGGCCTTTCCGCGTAGTGGTCTGGACCACCTCACGAGGGGGCTTCTTAGTATACTGGTATTTAGGCCACGGTGTAGGTTTTGCTGCTTCATAGGTTGCTGTGAGAACCAGTATAGTCATCACCAGGAGGAGTGACTGAAGAGAGAACATTCCCATTTTGAATCTATGGGCAGAGAAGACAAAACAGGATAGTCAAAAGTCATCTACTGCTTGTTTTCATCTACTGCATGTCATATTTGTATACAGGTGTATTTGGAAGCATGCCTCGGATGCATTTTAATGCCATACCATTCTGTCTTCTGTTATATTCATGTTAGTTCTTTGTTTTCAGTTTTTTGAAGTTGCTTAAGACATTTTCCATATACTTATGTTTGCAACTGTGATGGACTGGCGACCTGTCCAGGGTGTTCCCCCCACCTTTCACCCAATGAACACTGGGATAGGCTCCAGCACCCTGCGACCCCGTTAGAATAAACGGTTTGGAAAATGAATAAATGAATGACAGAATTATTATTGCAACACTTGGTAACTTTACAACAGCTTGAAGTAATTTGATGAAATTTTACCACTTCAGCTTTCAGTCAGACAGTTTCAGTCAGAGATAAAAACAGTCCCACTATTAAAAGCATTGCTGCCCAGAACGTGATGCATCAAACTACACAGTAAAGAGAGGAATACGAGAAATAAATACATAGTCCTTCAACCCATTGTTTTTTTGTATGTTTGTTTGTGTTTTTTATGTAAATTGCAGCTTTAAATGAGCATTTGCACTTCAGGTGGAGAGAAAGAGAGAGATCCAAGTCTTTGATCATTTCACAGAGATCATTTCTCAAACCACTACATATCTTCAAACTGTGCAAGCGCTTTTTCTGCGGAAGACTTCAGTATCACTGCAAGTTTTCTTCAACTCACAGCGTGTCATAGCCCTTTGCCACGAGCAATTACACACCACGCTGTGACAGCTATCTCTGACTGCTGTCAATCAGTGGCTTTCTCAAAAGATTCTAGTGTCTAACATAATCTCAGGGCTCTGAGAGGGACCTCATCATTCTACATGGCAAATTCCACATCCTACCATTTGCATCCTGGGCTTTGAGGTGAGCCTCAAGGACTTCTATCGCTTTTGTTGATACAAAATTGTACAAGTTTTTGAATCTTTAGGGAACAATTCTTTCTAGGGCATTAGACTACAAGTTGAACTGTGTGAATGAAGTATGGATTTCTGTCAGGTGGTAAATAATCCAGCTCAACTCTTACATTCTCCATGTCGAAGTCAATTCCATCATCATAATGATTAACATCTTTATCATCATCAGTGTCATTGTCATGGATCTCTACTGGTGGGCGTGATATTTATCATCATGTTTGAAGCACCATCAGTCATAACTGGGGACAGTTTACTGGCAATGTAGAAGATGGCAATGTTGCCTTCATACCCCTGAACAATGCTTTCATCCTTGTGTTCTCCCTTCAATCTCTGGCAAGCCAACATTAGTGTGAACACTGGTTTAAATATTTTAACCCCCCAAAAAACACACACCCCATTCCCCTCACAGTAAAACAAATCTTAAGCTATTATTCATAATACGGGGCAAAATGATATCTTAAAGAGTGTAGGATAACGTAGAGTTCTCTGCACACAGTTAATTTACGCATTAAGACCAAAACAGTGGAAAGAACAGGGGATGAACTGATAAGAGAAAACATAGAAATAGTACTGATAGCCATTTCTCAGATCAACCACTCAAAATCCCTCAAAACAGAGAAGACATCAAAATGCTAACAGCTCCCCTCAGCACGATGAGGTAACCCCTGTTAGCACTGATCAGGCTACTGCAGCGATTAGTAGCACACAGAGCCTAAATCTGGCCATGCAAAATGCTTTTTTAGATGTGACATATAACATAGTGAAAAAGCCCCACTGCCAACTGCAAAGCTAGGCTGAATGTGGCAGAGAAGAAAACACAGGGTATAGTGGAGTTTCAGAGGTACGGTTTGGAGAAAAAAATATCAGGGTCTTTAACTCTGTGTTTACCAAATGTTAAATATTATCAGGTCAGTGCACACTTGTGCTTTGCGGCACACTGGATCAACGGTGATGCTCCTTCAGTTTAGTTAGATATTGACTCGTCTCTCTCAAAGTACCTTTAAACAATCTATCATTTATTAAAGTTATGAAAACAATCTGTAAGTCTATAGTATACTCAAGGCCTAGGGGGTGGATCTAAACTGACTTAAAACCAAACCAAATAAAACAAAACAAAACAAAACAAAAAAACAAGAAGTTACCTCCTGGCTCATAAAATAGGGATTTTGAAATCTGGAAGTCGAGTTGTCTTGTTTGTGTCTTTTGTGTTTTTATGTATTTGTATACGAGCTGAAAAGGAAAACCGAACAGAAAGAACTTCACAAAGACTTGAGAAACAAGCATTTGGCTCAGGTGTTTTCTGTTTGACAAAGTGGGAAAAGTTCAGCCAAGTGAAAATTGTTATTAAAAGCCTGTTTTCACTCACTGACGGAGGAAGGAGACAATCGGCATAACAATACTGTTTGTAAGCTGTGGATGGCCAGATCAGACGTAGAGAGTGGTGAAGTAATCCACTCTGCCTGCATCCAGTTTGGTTGTCAGCATTGGTCATGACTGCTTCAACTAAGACTTTTTGTGTTTTTTGTAGAAAGAAAGGAGACACATAAAAATACTCCTGGTTATTTTGATTGTGATACAATTAAATCATATCTCAGAACTCATAAACAGTGGCACCAATGAAGAAATAAATGAACATCAGCTCGGTACACTCTTGGCTCAGGGCTAATATTATATACAGCTGGGATGATATTATGAGTGGAATTTATTTGCCAGTTGAAGGTGTAAAACAGGTTGTCACAAAGTGGCACACATGGCCTCCACGCTACAGAACAAAGCGTTACAAGAGGTTTAAAGGCCTTAACTATACCAGCTTATAATTTACAGACATGGGCTACCGGAATTTAAAAGAAATGAAACAAAATGTCCGATAAAAAAAATGTAATCATATAAAACCCTCATTTCAGGATTGACCTAAGACCTAAATCAGATGAAATTGCATTCAGTATTAGATCACAAACTCATGTAAAGACAAAAAGATCCAGAAAATGTCAGAGGGAAGAAATCTCATGTTCAACTGTTCTAATAACGATAGTTTAGTTAAGCAATGCAAACAAAAAAAAATTCAAAGGTCCCATGTATGTTTATGCAGCATTGTTGTCTAAGCAGCACCAACCCATAAATAAAAAAATCATTGGAATATGTCCTTTCCGATGTTGCGAATCATCTGGGCCGATCTGGAAAGAACTGTGCTACTTTGTTCATTATTCTGATGCAGTCTGAGTTCACCAAAACAATCTATGACACCCTCCAAGCATTCCAGACCTTCCATCCACTGTGAAAATCAAGAAGATTCTATCTCTCAATGCTGATGTCAGGCCAGAGTCCCCATACTCAAATCAACCTCTCAGAACAGTCCAAGATATTTATAAGACATTGAAAAAATATTAAAATACTGAAAGTTTTAAAATATTGAATTCAATTAATTATATTTATTGGTTAATATTATGTGGAGTAATAACATAATGAATTGTACACGTTGTTAACTGATGCAATAAAAAACATCTCTTGAATTGGGAATTTAATGGAATTAAGGTAACTGTTCTGATAGCTTTCTCTTTTTTTCCAGCTGAATGAAGTATTCATGAAAATAGCTGAAATATACTGCTTTCACTTTTCTTACTATGCATATTACATGCATGACATTAGGAAAATCCCTATGATTTTAAAATTTTACCTCTCAAATCATGAAAAACCTTTAAAAAAAACAACAACATATTTTGAGGGTTATTTCATTTTCTTTACTGGTGATTTTTCATATCACAGTCTGATATACTGACTGTACCTCTATATCCTCAACTTAGAGTGAAGTGAATGTAGTTCCCTCACAATCTCACCAAATTTAATCGATGTAAAGCCAAATCATGTCATATCATTGCAAAATCTCTAGTTTCAAAATTGGACTTCAAAGGGAAAGTTAAGGGGGAGGGGACGAGAAAAGAATGACACTTACATTATCATCTGACAGGCGTTCTTTATCCAAACCGTTTACTTAAATCATTCCCTAATGGTACCTTGGAGAATAAATACATGGACTGTAGATCCTTTGATATGGATTTAGTGCTTTGATAAGTGACAGCTCAGCCAATCAGGAGGTGGATAGGAGAAAAGAAGGGTGAGAGTCAAGGAGGGGGTCTGAAACTTGAGTACGAACTAATCTTCATTGGGCTCAAGACTGGACCATGCGGAACCCGGCATAGTAGCCCACCTTCTTTACCTCTCTGGTGTATGGAGCTTTTGTGACATGGGATACAGCACCCTCATGAATTACCCTGTCCAACAAACAGCAAAAAAAGAACATGGAAAAAAAAAACAACTTGGGCTGGAAGCTGGACCAGAGGCAATGAAGCCAGTCACTCGATACAGGAGGAATTCCTTGAACATCTATCCAAATCCAATGCATGGATGTTAGCCAAACACAGAGGTTTCTGGAAGTATAGCAATTCATTAAAGGAACGGAACACTCAGCAAAACTCATGTCAGGTCACCAAATGAGTGTAGGGTCTCCAAGTAGATAGGAGTAGTAAACCAAATGGAATAGTGTGTTACATGTCTTGTACCTGCAATCTTCATACTCTAACAAAGTGTTCAGCGTTGCCCGCACATGTTTGACTCACGTGATTTAAAATATAAGAATAACTATCAACTACAGCTGGGTTTGTATGAGGCCTGTTTCTTTATTTTTGACTTGTTCAACGTGTTTTTCTATCCCTATTTGGGCCTCCTCCTTTCATGCTGAACGTAACTAGCACTGGGAGGGAACCAGAGTATCATTCTGATCTATTTGGTGGTTCTCCAAGAAAGCTTTCGACCCAAAGAGCATCGATAATCTCACTCTGTCGCCATGAACTAAACTTGAGCTGTTGTCAAAGAAAGAAGCTTATCTCAAGGTAAAAGCAGGCTGCTAACACAAGCCATCATGACCGACTTTCCAGAAAGGCACGATCTAGTCAGTAACATGAAACAATATGCATGAGTTTATGTTATTTGAAATGGCACAACCTAGACCAAAATTAATGTATATTAATCACCCATCAAATTTAGATTATACAGCAAGTAACAAGCCACGACCAAACCAAACTTCAGATTGTCCAATACTTTGTTCAGAAACTCAGTTTATATCTTGAAGTCTTAGATAGTGTCAACCTAGAAGTCTTCTTCTACCTGCCTAAACAGAAGTATAAGGATAGAAAAATATCTAGTGTATTTTCTCTGTCAGTTTCTCCTCTTATTTCCCCAAGGAGTGGACAATTCCCAACAGTTAGCATTTGATCATCCCATAGGAAGGTATTCTGAGGTGCTCAGCTGAACTCTAGAGGCTGGAGATATACACTTCTTAAGCCTGAGAGAGAGAGAGAGGTGCTTCAGGGAGGTTTGCTCCACCCTGACCTGCCCAGTGTCAATTCACCACTTAGCACGTACCACCGTAGCAGTCAGTTTACCATCCCCCACCAAGGCTGAAGGCGCCACAGGCTAGACCCTCTGCTTAACACGGCCACTCACCAAGCCCCCTAGCCACATTGGACCCTTAAAAAGTCTTAAGAAATAGACTGGGTGAAGCATGGGACAGGAAGCGTGTATTACAATACGACCCCGGAGCCACGGTAGCGTTCCCCTGCAATCAGAGGCAGCAGAGCGGGCAGGAGAGGACGGTTTTGAGTTATATAGGGCCTTTGAATGAAAGTTCTAAAATTGCAAATAAAGGGTGAGTATACTGAGGATAAGTGTGTGTTGGGGGAGGGGAAGGGGGTCTATCATACATGAATGTATGGTGCCCATACAGTACGGGTGCCCCAGAAGCCCAGCAGGGTCCGGGGGAGCATTTCACTGTTACCTGAGCCCAAAGCTTCTTTTGCAAAGCAGTCAAATATCCCTGCTCAAGCCATGCTCGGGTGGTAAGCTTTTAATGGGGTTCACTATGACCCTGTGAAGAAAGGAGAGGCTGAAAGACCATTCAAAAACCTCTCTCTCTCACTCTCTCTCTCTCTCTCTCTCTCTCTCTCTATTATTGCTTCTCTGTTTCTCACTCCTTTTTGTTAAATCCTTTGTCCACTATTGTTCTAACTTGTTTTGTGATATCCTCTTATTTACATCAAAGTTTTCATTTGTTTCGAGTTTTATATTGTTCATCTTACTATCCCCGGAAACAGAGGATTGCAATGTGTTTGTAACCTAAGCTTGATGGCAGGTGCGTTTGAACTCTATTAAGAGTTAGAATTAGATGGCCAAGATGAAGGAGATACTTCATCAAAGGTTCTGTTTGACATAATGCTTCACATCCCACCAATGTAGCAAACAATTCAGTTAAAAAAAACAAACAAACTATACTTTAAGCTTTGTCAATTATAATTCATTCAAAGACTTCCATGTCACACATACAATGAGCAACTGCATTTCCTATAAGATGTATTTTGATAAGAACCTCCAGTTTTCAGACTATTTTGAAAGCAGCGTGAAAAGAAAGTGTTGAATTATCGATAAAAGATTGGCAAGTAGTTTGAGATTTCCATTCCTCCACTCAGCATCCTCAAAAACCACTCCTTTCTTTCTATGCATTCAAAATAAAATACTCTATGCATTCAAAATAAAATAGCTTGTTCCAAACACAACGAATCCAAATTTTGACCTAAAAAGTCTGAACTGATCCTGATTAGTAGGTATACTGTTATTGTATCTAGTATTCAACAGATCTTCTTTAACCCTCAGAGCTGAAAATGGATGGAGTTGAAAACAGATGGAGACAACATTCAGAATAAAAGACGAAATCGGAATAAAAATATTTTGAATTAGCGGAGTATCTCTTTAAGACCTCAGCAGTTACACAGTCTGTGTACTGTGCAACACCATTTGATTTCCATGAAAGCGCAAAAATGTCTTTATACAGTGCTCTTAAAAAGAACAAAGCTATGATGACAATCATACACAAGTCTATGAAAGAAAAGCACTCAAGCGCAATGGCTGCTGACAAGTTACATACTGAATCCTAATACATCAAGGCCTGAGTTAAACATGAGACCATAAGCATCACAGTAGTTCAAGATCGTAAACCAAAGCTCCTGCTATTTCAGATGAAACAATCCAGTATTAAACATATGTCTGTAAACCTGTTCATTTTAATGGGCTGAGCAAGGGTCTAATCAAATTTGTGTTACGCACAAGTGCATTTACCACTGCTGATCACCGCGTGAAAGGTCAAATAAAGACATCATTTCATTTGAAAATGGTAAAAGATCATCGAGATCATGATGCACAAAGCATTACAGGAAATTACATAGGAAATTATAAATGCTGCACAAAGCATTCAACATTGTCAACCACCATTTGTTCATCAAACCAAAAACATTAGGATAACTATTTACCAGCAGCTGGGCTTTTCTTGTATCCAGAACTTCAAACAATTTTTTTTCAGAGAGAGAGAGAGAGAGAGAGAGAGAAAGAAACAGGTTTTAAACGGACCTGAGATTTAATAAAGTCATGCTAACCGGTGGGAGTGTCTCTCTCCTTCACATGCGCGCACACACACACACAGACACACACACACACACACACACACTGCACTGGTTCTGCCCCAGTGCTCTGCAGTAACCCAGACTGAACTTGAACAAAGTGATGCCAAGCTGCAGTGTTACCGAGACTGACCCCGAAACCTGACCCACAGCCACTGAATGCTCCACCTGTTTGTCCTCTTCCTGCTTCCATCTCTCTCTCTCTCTCTCTCTCTCTCTCTCTATCTGTCTCTTCATTTTAAAATTTCAGATTTTGAGTATGACAAACGTTTTGCCTTTATGTGCACTTCTTAGCATCAGTACATCATGCAGGATTCATTTCAACATAAATGGAAAGGCTAAAGTCTTTCCACTGAGTACTAAAGCGAGTAACTTCTAAAGACAACTCTGTCAGCATAAGACAACCAAACTCACTATGCGCTCTGCTGCTAAAAGGTGTAAGATTAGTTGTTCTTGCACATTTCAATAGTTTTAGTTCAAAGAAAAGATATTTTCTAATATCTTTAACTTTTTTTGTTTTTTTGTAGAGTTGACGCAACAGATGAATTTTAAATAGTGCAGAATAAGTGTCTCTTGATGTTTATAAAAGACTATTTGAGCTTTGCATCCTGTCAACATCTTTAATTGTGAAATTCTATATGGTTTATGGTTTATATGAAATATTAATTGATCTCATCCATACTGAAAAATTGCAAACTAAATTCATTTTTATAAATTCTAAGAAATAGTGGTTTCAATGCAAGGAACCTGTGGACCGGTCTTTAGCAAAAATGTATCATTCAAAATTTTGCATGAATGTTAAAAATGGTAGATCACCCACGTTAAAACAAATAAACTATGCTTCTATCAAAAAAACAGCATTGATTTGTTCAACATCTCAGTTTTCATATGGAACTTTCCCCCAGTGCAGAGAAACAAGTATCTACATCTGCTCTCTTGACCCAAATATTTGGTTAGTACCACAAGACTTCACTAAGTAACACAAGTAATTCAAAATTAGGTTAAAAAGAAAGCAATTACTTCCCTTTTTTCATGAAAAACACCATGACAAAAACAGCAAAACTCTCAAAGCTTTGAGTTGATTCCATGAACTGACAAGATAAGAGGTTACACATTTGAGATGCAAATGATTACATAGTGTGCTTTGATTAGGTTGTGTCACTGCGACAAGCACGAAACAAGGAAGCTTGGTCTCCCTCTACAGGTGTGATGCTGTCTCTTTCAGATCTTCCACCTCCATAGAAATACACTGATTTAAGTAGCAGATGGCCATAAAATGTCTAACTGCTGACTGTGTAAGTGAATGACAGATTTTTCTAATTTAAGGCAGCAAAACCACCAAAAATATACACATGAATAAAGAAGTTACTTGCTGAAGTGTCGGTATGCTTTAATGACACTGTTATGCCTTTAGATGGCAGTGTTTTTCTTCTACTGATACTGCACTGAACAGTGGGGCAAGACTTGCTAAAATTTCTTAACTTTTCAATCACTACATAAATTGTTAGCTCTTTTCATACAGCAAGGGTGTCTAGGCCCGAGTGTCTGTGCCCCAGTCATCTCCCCTTCAGAGGTCCATTCTTCTTAATCACAGAATAGCCTTGGACCATGACAAAGTGACAAAAGGTGTCTGGTGTGGCCTTGTGGAATTACAAGGTTATTTATGCTCTTCTTCATTAGAAATCATTTGGAAGGGGCGGGGGGAATCTGAGTAGAGCTGTTATGGTCAATTGTTAAAAGTGTCATAGCCAGGTAGTGTGTTATTTGGTGCACAGTTCTTTCCTGAACAACACGTTCATTAATACTTCCATAATCTCCCTCTCTTCTGTTTGGTGAGTCCACTGAGATCTCGTTTGAATCCATCGTTCCCACTTGGAGTATATTGTTCTTATTCCAGAAACAGAACACATGCACCTCTGAACAAAGTAAGTAAAACAAATATTTTTGAAAGGGAGACAGTTACAACCTGGTTAGGACCAGTTACAACCACCCAACACAGGTGACAGTCTCCATGACAACCCGTAACTAAAACCAAAATCACATACGTGCGGACTGCACCCATCATAAAAAGGAAGCTTTTGACCGGGACACCATGACTGTGCAGACTCCAAGGCTCTGTTTGCGCACCAAGCCCACAGCTTATCAGCCTACTCTCTATGGCTTGTATGTGGCCGTCAAACAAACATGCATTCATCTGATTATCATTAACTGATACACGTGATCACAAATCTGTTCCTTTCACTGCGGAGTGTACATCAGGTTTGGTGTTTCACAAACACATGGAACTGTCACGTCAATGATGGATGTGACGCAACAAAGCTATTGTGTTGATCAGTTAAACAGAGGGAAAATGCTGTATCTGAAATGTGGTTTTTGTTTTATACTAGTGCAAATTTAATAAACAGGTATATTACTGATATATGACATATTAATAACAAAGAAAACCTCAAATATTTCAAAGGGGTTTCAAATAATAGTCTATGATCCCCTATTATATTAGATATTTGACATATTAATTAATATAACATTTAAGTTAGTTTCCAGTTGGACGTTGAATTTGAAAAGATAAACTCTCATGGTGAACATATGCTGTTAAAGCAAGGACATTGTTGAGAAATGTATTGATAGGTACAGCTGTGTCTGAGTTACCTCCTCTCCCACGTCGTCGTTTGACCCTTCAAGAATTTGGGATCATGTAGGAAAAATGACTGAAGATGATGTTAAAGTATTAACATATTATAACAACCATAGCAGTATAATTATTACAGCAACAATCATATATTCACATCATATATATGTATTCATATTTTTTGTATATCTTTAAATGCACTTCTATCGTAACGAAACTGCATCGCTTACACACAGTCATCTTCAGATCAGCCACAGTCTGTGTAGAGACAATTGAAATGGCCTGTCAATCCAATTGTGTACAACGGTAGCTGCTTCAAGTGAAAAGTGCTAGCCTGGCACGACTGCCCTGCTTACACAGGCTATTTTTAAGCAGAGCGGCACACGGGCACTGCCTGGTTCAGTCCTACTGAAATATTGATTCTTTCTTAGAGTACTGTCTGTGCTAGCATTCCCAAACACAGGGAGAAATTCGATATTTTTAACATAAGACATGGAGTTCTTTTAGTTTTTTTTTTTCACAATGGCAGCGACCCCTATGTCTTTAAGATGAGAATTGGCATTGATCAAATGTGCTGCCTTTCCAGGATTTTGCCGTTTAAAAAGGGAGATGATAAATTAGGATTGATCGTGATTTCACAAATTCCTTTGTAACGTGTATGTGGCGGTGCTGTAATTATTACCGTGATAGTAATACATTCCGAAAACGCACGTTTGAGTTCAATCTGCCGTTCAGTATAATGATCGAACTGCATAGCTCTTATATGTTTTCCGTGTTGCGCCACAACTGTCAGCATGCTTTACTGTGATATCTCCTGTAAGAGTTAAAAAAAGGACACATTCTCTCTCTCTCTCACACTGTCACTCTGTGTGTGTGTGTGTGTGTGTGTGTGTGTGTGTGTTCGTGTCCTCAGCAATTCTGCCACAGCAGTGTTGAATCAGACAGTGTCAGTCTGTATTTACACATCAGTAATACACGTTTCACTTTTTTCATACATAACAAAGCAACATACGTTCAACACACGGGGATCCTTGCGAGACCTGCACCAAGTGGACTGGAAGTTTCAGTCATGATAAATATGCGGACGTCAGTTCCACACATCAGAGATTTAAAGTTGAACGTGTAGCCAAAAATATATGCGTAGATGAACAATTCTCCTAAAATCTCAGGCTAACTCGTGAGACTTTCTCATATAAAGACTCGGTTGAACTTAAACATAACCACAACAAAGACTATCACTGAATCCCAAAATCCGTTTGCATATTTCACATCACGCTTATTAAAATCCATATATCATAGAATTGCTATGCACAGCAATGATGCTGCTTGTTCCCATCTGCAGAGCCGGGGCGATGACGTCACGCCCACTGTACTGCGGTGCGGCATCCTGACCGTGGAATGGCTGTAAAGTAGAGCATGCGACAAGGAGGGGCGGAAAGTTGCCGTACACATGGACTGTGAGTGCCTTCCGTTAATTCGTAGCCATTAAACAATAAACAAAATCCTAATTAGACGTAATGGATATGACCACTAAAAACATTTTGTTTGTTTGATGTCGGCATTAGTCCAGTAAGCGCTGAATTTACCCATGTATACTGGTCATTCGCCCGCACTGCATCTTACCTGCACAGTCCATCCGACACAGGTGAGAGAAAACAAGAGAAGTGGTGGGTGTGGTGATAGGGCTTAAAGAACAAAAACAGCGGATGACCTGATATTGGCGAACTGGTAGGGCAGCTTTTCGTTTACACAAAGCAACGTTTTAGGACGTGTTTCATTGTCTCCACCGTCCCACAATAAACTTTGGCTGGACAGGCGAGGACCTGAAGGGCTAACACTCGATATTTTGAGGAGGTGAGTAAGCTTCATACAGCAAGGGCATTACTGCATTGGTTTAACCGTGACTGCTTGCTCTTCTCCAGCAATGGTTGCAGGTAGGCTACTGCAGTGATGTGAAGTAATTTGTAAATGAGAAATGTCTACACACCAGACTGCTCTGCCAGTCATCTAAGTTTACACGTATGGTCAGACACACGCTTCTTTACTGAATAATAAGTTTTGAAATTTAACGGTTATTTCAAAACAACACAAAACATTTTAAACGTAAGCGCGGATATCTCAGATACGTTTAACGGCTTATTGTAGGTAGTCTACATTTCTCGTCGTTCTTTTTTGACGACTTGGTCACTGGATCCCGTCGTTCACCGCTCTACTCAAATGCCAGTTACAGTATGTTCTACTAGCGTGGCCGCGTGTCGCGTTTGTTTACTACGCATTCTTCATGACACCTGCCTCCATGGAATCACAGACAGGTGAACCGTGAAGCTTGCATTTGACGCTATATTTTTGTTATTATTTTATTGCGCATTGATTTTTTTTTCTTTCGATCTTTTTATATTGTGAACTTATCAATAACAGATGACATGCGCTACTGATATTAGAGATAGACAACATTCATACTGTTCAGAAACTTACTTTAAATGAGATTTAAAAGCTTTTTTTTTTCCGTAAGTGGATTCTACCTGCGTGCGCGTGAGGTCTGGACTAGACCGCCGAGTTGTAGTCCAGGTGCAGTTGTGGTCTATTTTGTTGTCATTTAAAAAGTGTCACAATATAGAAAAGGTGAGAAAGAAAGAAAGAAAGTAAGAAAGAGGAAGAGGGAGAGAGAGAATTTCTGCTGTGTTTTGCCCCTTACTTTCGAGCCAGCCCTCCTCTCAGCAGGTGTCTGATTGCTCCCACAGGGTGTTCCCACCAGTTGGTGATGCAAAGCTGTACATTTAATTGCCCTTGAGGTTCCCTTGATTAATACACACATTTGAGCCTGTGTGTGTGTATTGTTTTTTTTTTTTTTCCTGACTAACTGCTGAATTTTCCACTGCAAAGGTTACGTGTAGTCCTTAGAGTTATGGTATGGATGTAGTATTCTCTAGGGCATTAGAAGAGTCAGCATTGCAAGGCAGGTAAACATAGCCTTGTCACTGCTGCTAACCAATAAAAGGGTTTGTCTTCAAGCGCAAGATTTGATAGTATATGGGACCAGAAAATTGAAGAACCATGCAGTGAGGGTTCTTGCAAGATGTCAAGTGGTAATGTTGTTTTCATTCTGTTGGATATTTGTTGTTACATAAACCAAGATGCTGGAAACTTTCGGAATGATCTTTTGGTTGTTTTCAACACAACCTGAACCTTTAACCCACTAAATTTTTCCCTGCTGTGAGTCGTTGTGAAAATTAGTATGCTTTATCAGGTTACAACTTAGGGGTGAGGCCCCAGAATAAATAATGTAATATATGAGTCAATAAGAAAACACTCAGACTTAATGAACTCACAACACGCATAGTATTTGTTTTTACTGTGCTTATGACCTCTGAGCAGACATTTCATTAAAGCTTAGATAGTCAATGTAATGACGCCTGTCAAGTGTGTTTGACTTGTCTCGTGTATGTGTTTGTGTTTGTGTGTCTACATCCTATCTGTATTACGATGTTTACCCAACCCGTCAGAGTGTCTGTCACGTCAGAACCCCCCTTCCCCTCTCTCCTCATCGCCGCAGAAGCGCGTCTCCGAAATTTCCAGGTATGGACATGAAGAACCTGAGGGAATACTTGGGTTGGCTGTACTACCAGTATCTGCTTATCACCAGCATCTATGTGCTGGAACCGTGGGAGCAGTCCATCTTCAACACTGTTCTCTTCACCATGGTTGCCATGGTGATATACACTTCGTACGTCTTCGTCCCCATCCACGTGCGCTTGGCTCTGGAGTTCTTTTCCGGCCTGTGCGGAGAACAACCGGAGAGCACCGTGGCACTGATGAACTAAAGGTTTCTTTTGAGAACAACAGAGACGTCAACCTTTAACTCAGGAAAGGATTAAAAAAAAAAAAAAAAAGGAGACAAGGTTAAAGCCATGCACAACCTCCTCACACCTCCCTCACTTTATCGATGCGTCCACGGCCGTACACAAACACACGCCCGAGTTCCCACTGACGCGGCAAGATTTTTTTTTTTGTATCGGGGACATGTTCCTGTATGACTGCGCCATGTTATGTTTGCAAGATAAGACGTGTCCTAAGCCCTGACGGATTTGCATGCGAGTGTGAGTGCTTTCCCAGACACTCTCCCAAATGTTGCTTCCTGGTAATCACTGGCCATTAATGAAGATGCTGGTTCGTTGCCACTATATTTCCATGCACTTAAATCACTGAGCCCTGTCTGTGAGTAGGCACCAATGCCCAGACCTGTCTGTATCTTGTTACCTCTTTGTTGTTAGAAAAACGTTAGGCAAAACGGATATTTACATTCACGTTAATATACAGATAATTCACGGAGAATTGGGGGCGGGGGGGGGGGGGGGGGTATTATGATGTATTAGTACTTAGTACTTGTTCCTATTTTAATTGTATACAAGTGAATGATGTAACCACACATTTATATTTTCCTTATGCAGAAAAAAAAAATACATCTGATGAAATGCTTGTGGTACCTCTGCTTTGCTTGAACAAATATTTTTATACTTCATGTTTGAGGTGAGACAGGTTACACCTCCACAACAGTTTCTTTCTGTGTTTGTTTTGCCTAGTTCTGTTTCTTTGGAACTACATGGAATTTTTTACCTGAGGTCTGAACACAGTGCGCAGTCAAGCTGCCAGAATGAAAAGACACATCTTTGACTGGCAAACTGTCTTCCATTTCATTCCCGTCCTCTGAACAACACAAAGAAGATGTATTGTACAGTGCATGCACTAAAGATGAAACCTGAGGATATGAAAACGCCCTCTGACCAATATGTAATATCTGCCTTCACGCTGAGGGAAAGTCTGATATTGGGGTATTATTTTGTCATATTTTGTCTCTTTTAGATTGTCTATTTATATTTATATTCATTTGGTAAACTTTGGCTGGTCACAATGTCAATTACCAAACTGTTTGCATTTATTTATATTTGTTGCCATACATTTGTTTCTTCAGAGTTTGATTTGAAATCACTTTGTAATTGCTTTTTTTTTTTTTTTTTTTTGTAAAATGAATGTTCTTGAGAGAGGTCAGCACATTTCAAATGACTGCTATTCAGATATGTAGGTAGTTCACTGAATAAGAGTAGCGTTGAGTGAAATCTGGTCAGTTTATTTTTTATGTATACATTAAATTGCCTTTTTTCAGAAATAAAGCTGTTTCTCAAGTATGAATATATGGTCTGTTTGTGTTTATATGTATGTATGTATGTGTATATATATATATATGTATGTATGTGTATATATATATATGTATGTATATACATATATATACATATACACACACATATATACACACACACACACACACACATATATATATATATATATATATATATATATATATATATATATATATATATATATATATATATATATATATATATGTGTGTGTGTGTGTGTGTGTGTGTGTGTGTGTGTGTGTGTATAGGCAAGGGCACTTGCTATGTGAGCTGAAGGGAATAGGAGAAACAACCACAGTGCTGCCTCTCAGTCTAGCAAAACTTTTTTAAAAGTCCTCAGTGTACAAATGGAAATTACCTAAATACATAAAATAGTGTATCCATTCAATATGTAATATTTGAGTAGGGAAGAGCTGTGTAACTAGTAGATAACAGAACCAGGATACTGTTAAATGTCCCGCTAAGAATAAAGATTAACTGATATGCCACCAAACCAGTTTTGCAACTCCTAAGTTATAAGTGGCCTGAGGACATATTTGAAAGAGCCCGTTAAGTCTCAGAACTTATTTTGCTGACATAAGGGTGAAAGCAAACATTGTAGCACCTCATAAGGAACTTTCTAGAATGCGTAACAGCCGCATAGTAAGCGATAGTGTATTTGGCTGCTAATAAGAGTTGAACAGAGAGATCAACAGCTGTTGGTACTTAAAAATAAGTGTTTTGCTAATACTGAGAAGACATAGACAGATTTATCAAATATCCATTACATATTCAAATGCACCGAAATGCAAAACAGCGATAATAATGAGACCCAGGGGGTGCTCATATAACATCTTCAGTTGTGGACATTAAACTGCACGGTACGTAACGTGATTTCCATAGTCTTTGTAATGCTCATAAAACCACTTCAAACTGATCCATACTCAAATCACTGACCCCAGGGTAGAAAGTGAAACGCCCCAACAACTGAATCAAAGGCTTCAGAAAAACATCAAGAGTCTACGTACACATCATCGTACTCATAGCGAGGGCCACAGTCGAGTGGAGAGACGGCTGAAATGATACACAGTATTTCTTTTGTATAAACACTGGTTATGTCAACACTCTTACAGTTTATTTATACTTTAAACACAGCTGTAAAGCAAGTTAACTTGAATGGTGGTAGGGGAGACATACGTGCTCTGTGAGAAAGCAATGACAATCATTTTACACTGGAAATGGCTTTTTTTTTTTTCTTTCTGAAATGTATAAAAGATTACATACAGATGACATGCTCTTCTCAGAAAGAGAAGAAAAGTGCTGTATGGAACATACAGAGCCAACATTTTAGTTTCCTGGCTGAGGTTTGGAGAGATAAACAGATGCAGTAATTCTTTTGAGGGACTTGTTACTCAATACCTGGGCCTTGTTTTTTTCCAAGATGTGGTTATACAATACCACCGTTCTCTCACCGTGAGGTGCGGATTACGTGTCACTGGCGACCAAGGTATCAACAGTCTCCTGCTAAATACCGCAGCAAAACACCTCACTGGTTGCTAAACAAACTCATGCAAAAGAGTTGTCATCCAATCATAATAAAGATAGTACCTCTGATAAAAAAGAACTATTTTTAAAACGGTTTTAGGACTTGATTCGTTTTCGTTTCAACAAAGAGGTGTCTTTGAAAATGAACACAAATAAGAACCCAAGTTTTTGTTTACTTGTTTATATTATTAAAATGATAAAAAAAAAAAAAAAAACTTCCTTATGAATAGTTTCTGAAAGACAGTAGCGTCTTCGAAACCAAGTTTTACCATATGGCAGCTTGTAATGGATGTAACTTTCCACACTGTATCTAAACATTTGTCAAAAAGAACATGAGGTAAATGGTAGCTTTACGAGGCCCATTGGTTGGCTTTTTGTTGGGAGGGGTCTTATTTATCTCATGGAATGTGCCTCCTACAGCAGCCAACCTCTTTAGTGCTATTTCCCCTGTCAATCACGCATTGAGAGAGAGTGCCCTCAGGTTACACCAAAACCGTCACTATAAACAGATCAACTACCGCAGAACAAAGCATTGTAACTGAAAACAGACAAACCTGCAACAACTAGAGCCAACATTGTATCTATGGAAACCGTTTTAGAGAACATTTTTGTTTGACAGTATGCAAACAAAAACTGCAAGTGTTCACTGCAAACAGAAACATGATTATATTATATATATGTAATATATATTTCAACTGAGCGTTGACATTGAGTTATTTGAACCATCAGAGTGCAGTGACAACCCCTTCAAGCCCAATAATAAGCCAGCAGTGTAAGACCAAAAACCAAGATAGGGGAGTGATTGATTCCATTTGAAATCTTTTGCGTTTGTATGGAGGCACTGAAAATGTATATCGCCGGCGCAGTCGCCCCCAGACGAGGTTAGCAAGTCAAAGTTCCCCTAAAGGAATGCAAATTCAGCATGGTACTTCATAAGCAGCATTCAAATCAGACCCTTCACACACCACAGGTGTTCCGGACCTGAAAGCTGGCTGGATTGTATACATCACAAACTGACATGAAAGGGTCTGTCCCCCCCAGGAGAGCAGAGAGAGAGAGAGAGAGAAAGGTAAAGAAAGAAGAGGAGGGGCGGGGAGGGGGCGGGGTCAGAGTATAGCATGCCTGACAAAAGAAGGAAACTTTAGACACCTGAAAATGAGGTTGAAAAGTTTAGTGGTTAAAACTCACGATCTGAACCCATTTTCACATCATCCTTTAACCACGCGCGTATAAACGTGTTCTTTAAGACACTCAAAACTGGCTGATAATAAACGCAAAAAATGACATTGCTAGGAACAGAGTATAAAATCTAGTTAAGAGCAAGACAACAAAACAGGTGTATAAATGGAGGTAAAGAAATAAAAAAGGGGAAGAGGGAAAGAATAAGTGAGGAAGAGGTGGAGACTGTAAAATGAATGACACAGAAAGCTCAGGCAGATAAAAGGTATTATAAATATTACATTAAGTATGACTAACTAACGCTACAGTAACAATAAATGGGCCTGGAAGCTACGGGTTTGGTTCATTGTCACGTCACATTCTTCAGGGTAATCTCCACTGCCTTATTGTCTAATTCCCACATGTTGACACAAGGCATACCGTGTAAGGACTATGTTTAATAACTAAAATATTGGGAAAGCAACAAGGAAGGTCCGTGTAAGGACAAAGGAGAGTCAAACATTATGTGGTCAAGGGATAAGGGCTATGAATGAACTGTTGAACAGGTGTCTATTCATCTGTGATGCCATGACACAGCCCAGTATCATCAATGGTAAACCCTACCTACACTTTAAAATGACTGTAAAAGACTGGCAAAGAAAGACAGATAGAGGTTACTGTAGAGATAACAGAGAGAGAGAGAGAGAGAGAGAGAGAGAGAGAGGAGACAGGCTCCATTGCAAGAGGTCCAGACACAATGTCCACCCTACCCCTTGTTCATTGAAAAAAGGAGGCAGGTCTGTTTCTTTGAATTCCATCACACCCTTGGTAAACCCCAGGGCACTATAATTGCCTCATTCAAACCAAAGAAAGACAGGAGTAAAAAAAAAAGAAAGAGTAAACTTCGTAGAAATGGCACCAGAACTGAACCTGTACACACATCATTAACTACACGATTTTTTTTTCCCCTTCTCAAAGGGGACACAAATCAAAGTTCAAATCTAAAGGCCAACTATGATTCATTCATTACGCTCTACTGTATATTTTAGAATCTGCTTCAGATAATAAATTGCTGCTTCCATTTGAAGACTAAAGTGATAGGTCGACAGTTATTAAACTGTAAAGTCCGAAGGAGGGACGGTGACGTTATGATAATATCATCCATTATGTGCACTGAGGGTATTTTAGATCCTGAGACCAAAAAGGACAGTTCTGTTACAAATGAAGCGCCTGACAGACAAATCTCTTCTGTGTTCTTGAACTTGCCTGACCTTGTCCCAAGAGCGGGTGAAGAGGTCAGCGTTCAAAATAAAAGCCCTTCCCGTCCGTCCGTCCGCTCTTTAAAAAAAAAAAAAAAAAAAAAACACAGAGAAAAACGGGAAAAAGCGAGGAAAGAAAAAGGCAGAAAAAGGAACGAGAGCGAAAAAAAAAAGGAGGGGGCGAGACCCAAAGAGGAAGAAAAGCAAAGAAAACATCTCCCTCCTCGGCCATTGTCTCCACCGGTTTCAAAGGGACCCTATGGTCACTTTCCCAAGTGGATCTTGTTTCCCCTAACGAAGAGATCAGATTGCCAAAACATGATCCAGACATTGTCTTCTCCTTAAAGGGGAAGAATCGGAGAGTGGCACACCAGCGCACCCCCCTCCCTCTCTCCTCCTGTCCCCAGCTAACAAATTACCTTTTGTAGGGCGACACCTCTGTCCTTATGCCCTGCTCTCCTGCGGGGGCCACTGAACACACACACACACACCCCCCTCCCCGCCAGACTTATACAGTGACCTATAATGGCATCATCTCCAGTCAGGCCTGGATCAAAGACAGAAACCCATGGGAGAAGATATAAGGGCAGAGGATGGAGGATAACAGAGGCCTGCAACTGTAGAAGACATTAAGTTTAAATTAATTAATTGCTGAAGCTTAGCAAACTCATTTCAGTTTGAAATTGGTTAATTTCTCGAGCCACTGGTTCTACAGAAGAGCGTACAATGAATATGTGTGTGTGTGTGTGTGTGTGTGCGCTAGGCACTGCCTCTGTCAACCTCTGGCTAAGGGTCTGACTAATACAGAGCCAGAAGATGACAATAGAGAACAAAGCATATAAAGACAAAAATATTTGCCTATCATATTCCATCAGACAGATTTTGATTGGCTCCCAGGTCAAAAAAAGAAAACAGACAAAAAAACAAAAAAAAACAAAACCCCCCATACACCTGCTCCAAGAAAATCCTGTCTGTTTTTCTCATTGACAGGAACAACCCTCTACTGCCCTCTGCTGACTATATTGTGGTAAAAAGGCAAAACAATGTCCTCAAAGATTGCACTGACACAGGTGAGTGTCTCTTAGAAATATCTATCTAAACCGACAGATTCTTTGTACAAAGAGTAGAAGTAAAACAGTTTACTCTTGACAAATTGGTTCATATGATATAGTTTATTTGTATTAGACCTTTTGCAATGCCACACAGTCCCACTTACACACTTCAATCACTCTATTTGTAGCCTGATCTGGTCATAAGGGCATACAGGTGAAACAGGAGAAAATGTTAAATAGAGTTTCAACTCTCTCTTAACAACAGCTCATTAACTGTCTTTTTTCCTCCCACAATGTGACAGGGAGAAGTGTACTGTCTTCAGTATTCTACACACGGGGAGCTGATGTCTAAAACTCACCGAGCGGGTGAGTCATATTGCAGTAAACAGTGAGTCCGCCGAGACAGCGTTTGGAGAGCAGTCACAAAAACAAACGGGGATCATTTCTCTCTGATGGCGTCTTTGCCGTGGGCAGGTCTGACCGATCTAATCCGTCATCATGTCGGCCCCCTCTCCCCCCGTGGCGTCGTTCAGGCTCAGGTCCTCCAGCATCTCCACCAGGGAGATCCGCGGGGCGCCCTCGTCGTCCGTGTCGCTCTCCACGGGGATTTTAGAGGCGTCTGCACGGACAGGGAGGGATATTCGTGTGACTACGCACAGTGTGTTTGTTATGAGGTGTAATGTAGAATTTGAAGGGTGTGTTAACGCGAGGGAGAGTCAGACATTAATGGCTGGTTTAGTCACCTCTGAAGATGTTCACATTCTTCCTCAGTGCTTCATCTTCCTCCAGGTCCTCTAGGAAGTCCTGATATTGTCTGAGACAAACAAGGAGAGACTGCCTCTTTAACATTCAGTGTCCGCTAACTGTTTCATCATTCATCGTTTTGTCTGTTTCGAGTCCTTGACACAGCGGTTCTTTATTAACACCTTTCTTTAACCCTCCTGTTCCTTCATCTCTCTTACCAACACTGGTTTCATTTAGATTTATATTCCGTCGCCACGGTCATTCCTCTGCCGTACGGATTGCCTATGCTGGTTTCCAAAGATAATACATAATACAAAGAATTTCCCTAAATATACTCTATACACTTGCACGAAAAATTCCCTCCAAATTTATTCATTCATTCTCCTTTACCTTTCATCGTCTGTGTCCATGCCCTCTCTCTCTCTTTCCAGTTCCTTCAGTTTCCAGTACCTGGACTTCACTCTCTTAGCCCGGTCATAGCTCTTCTTTATCAGAACCTGAACACACCAAATGCTGCCTTAGCTCCCCAGGGGGAAAAAAAGCGTTTTTCATCTCAAGATTACTGTTGGACTTTATAAATCCGTGTCATTCTTGGATATGTAATTTTTAAACAATATATGAACAATATTTTGAAAATCATCTCAGCCTTCGTTAATCGTACACTCTCACATCAGTACGTAAAAAAAAATCTGGATATGGAACAAGATAAAGTGATAGGTTAATGTGGATAGTGTCCACTAGAGGGCAGTATAGTCCTGAACTATTATATATCAGCCATGAAGGGGATTGTTTTTACCACATCAGGAACGTGGTGAGGGTTCATCTTGTTGAGGAACTCATCATTAATGTTGGCATTGGCGAAATCAAAGCTTTAAAGCGAAACGAGAAAACATATTTACTCCTTAAAATACTGTAGCAAGAACATCTTCACTTCATATAATTTCACTCTACCTGTGTCAAAAGAAATATATACACGTATATTTTCAGCACAAACACAGAGAGAGATGTGCAGTTAGTTCTCGTGGGAGGAAGGATACACCTGTTTCTCTCCACCAGTGTTAGTCACTTACCCCAACACCAGGTCACCTATGTTGAGCAGGTGACCCAGGTAAGTGCGGCAGTGATACTGTTGGCTGGTGTCCATTTCTGATGTCTTCTGGACCCACACTTCTGCCAGGGTATGCTGTAACACACACACACACACACACAAGGAAAAGTATATATCACATTTAGTTACATCATACACACAGTGACCTTAAGAGGCCAAATCTATAAGCAAAAAGACACAAATAAGCTCAATACATTTAAAGGCAGATTGTTCTCTTTACACATGGGTGATAACTCTGGCAGGTAGCCTGAGACTGAGGCTAATTTCCAGTATAACGTAAGAGGGTTTGATTTCCAGACAGCTAAGAGGCCTTTCTGCTTTTCCAAAAAAAAAAAAAAAAAAAAAGGCTGCAGCCCACAATCGATTTTCCTTGCAAAAAACCCCCACTAAAGTTCACTATGATTCAGTTTATTCACAAACATTTTAGCCGCTCAGACTTCAGCAAAAACACAAAAAAAACCCGAAAAGCCACATCAGAACTGTTGATTCATGGAATTTCTCAGTTCCCTTTGTAAGCTTTTCTCTCTCAAAACAGCCTTGATAAGGCACGACAGCCGGCGGACTAAAAACCACCGCGCTAAAGACCTCCAAGTATTGTGTACACTGAGACTGAAGCATCAAAAAGGGCAATTACACGAAGCTAATGCAGCATAAACTTAATAAAGTCAATATTTGGACCGTCTGCTCAGCAGTTCCACTTTTTTTTATTTTTATTTACCCTCTTACAGTAAATAAATCTGTTTAAGAAAAGGGTTCTAACAAAGGAAAAAGGCAGAGAGGATAAGAAAGAGGCCCAGATTAAAAGAACACACGAATCTTACAGGCTCTCTTGCACATTTCATCTCACCCTGTTAGATCTGAGACCAGCTCCAGCTCCAAGCTTCTGATCCCTGATGATGTCCATATCCATGACGATGAACTCCTCCAGTTGCCGGGGGCTACAGAGGCTGTTGAAGGGGTGACGCCAGTACGTGCTTCCATCCACCTCGGCGACTGGAACGAGAGATACAAACGCCGGCGGGGAACAAGAGTGATTAAAAAAAAAAAAAAAAAAACACAGATAAACAGACCGTTTAGATCAGCGCTGATTACTCTTGGAATACAACGCGGAGACAGGTCGATACTGATCCACGAACTGCTTCCACAAAACACAAGGCCTGTAGCGCATTCCTCTGTCAGTTTTAACCTTCTTTCATAAACCGTACCATTGTCCTCCTAGTTACCTCTTTTGATTGCACCACGTGGTTACTACGGGGTAGCGTGTGCAGAGAAACATGTGTTTGTCATATGGAGAGGCTGGAGTAGTTCTTGGTTGGGTTTACTTTGGTCCAGATGAAGAAGGACGGGGAGCGGGGCGGGGGGGGTTGCATTCCAGAAAACATTGTCTACAATAACAAAGATTTTTGAGCTTCTTCCCAAACTCGTCATAATCACCAACTGACCTTTCGGCGAAGGTCGCACGCCATAAAAGGACAAGCCATACGGACGGCGAGACTGTTTAATTCACTGAAACGTACATTCTTCCCGTGACAAATGACCCGAAACAAACTCAATTTGCGAAGCAATTTGAAAAGTCGGCGCTGCGTTTTGAACGGGGCGGTTGAGTTCAAACAAGGAGGCGCGGTACTCACTCTGCAGGGTGTTTGGGTCGATGAGGTGGATGGTGCTCGTGACCCGGATGCAGACACAAATCTGCCCCATGTTCCCCAGACTCTGAGCCAGCCTTGGGGACAGACATACCACGCTGTCCTGAGACACGAGACAAAAACAGAGACAGACGGGGTCAAACAGGGAACGCACATAGCAGCCGTAGCTAAAGCTTATCCGAAAACCCCATTCCCTCAGGACGTAGAGAAAAACGGCGATTCAGACGAAAAAAAAAAAAAAAAAAAAGGAAAATAAATAACATGGAAAGGATGAGAGCAATTACAGCATCTTCCCTAAAACAACGTCCAAACGGACTTTTGGACAACGACCTACTCATGCTTATTCTCTCCGTTTTAAGAAAGGAAACACTAATAAACCATAGCTCTAATGTAAACACCTGCACTCCTTGATTAATCTATCTGGATATTAGCTATGTCTGCGGGCTAATTTAGGGAGTACATTCCAGTCAAGAGATACATGGCGGGGAGAGAAAAAAAAAAAAATCACCTCAAAACATCTGGTTTTATGGGATTTCCAACAGTTTCTTAGCAGTCGTGTCGTTCCCTACAGCAATATGAAGTCAGAGCTTCTTTTCTTTTCTTTTCTCCTAAGTGTTATTGCCATGTCTCGTTTTATAACCGATTATCTTTGTGGTCTTACGGTTTGTGAATTTGCGTTTTGGAAACGCGAGTATTGAGAAACACATTCCAGAGCTCGCACCTTGCAGACGGGTACGATCTCCACCGAGAAGGTGCTTTTGTAGTTGTAGGAGTTGGAGTGGACGTCGTGAGAGATCAGCCGCTGGGAGGCTTTGGACCTGTGGGAGAGGGGAAAGGGGAGGAATTTCACATGAAGCGAGAGAAGACGTCTAAAATCAGAGCGTCTCTCACCGACTCCACCAGCTGTTCGGTTACGCCTTCACGGAGAGGTCAAAAGGTCAAATGCGTTCTCAGTTAATTCTATCTGCTCCCTGAAGGAAAGGAAGAATGTTTCTTTCCGTGTCAGTGTATCTACAGTATTTCGTGGATGTATCTGTTGGGCTGTAATGATCTCTTAACGTCTTACCTGCAAGGAACTGTGCACTGAAGGAAATCGACCATTTTCTGAGCATGCTGCTTAGAGCCGTAATAGAAATCAATGCCCTCTATAAAAAAAAAAAAAATCATAAAAATAATAAAAAAAATAAGAAAAGAATCAATGAGAGTGAGGTAAAGTGAAAGCAAATGTAATATAAAAGTCAACTGTAAATCAGTCAAACGTACAGCAACACGAGGACACGGAATCCTCCGGTAACAAAAACCAGATGGAGATGACATGAAAATTGCCACCACATGTCAAAGTATTTTTTAAGAGTTCACAATTTATAATTCAAATATGATGAGCTAGGCTTCTTCTACACACTCTCTTCAGAAACTGCTGAGCTTTACAGTAAAATAGTCTTTTTTTTTTTTTTTTTATAGCTCAGTTTCGGCTCGAGACGAGAGAGAGAGAGAGAGAGAGAAAGAAAGAGAGAGAGAGAGAGTGGCACGTTGAAAGGAATGTAAAGGCTGAGAAGATCCTGCTGTTCATTACGAGGGATCATAAAGTAAGTCCAGTAAAAACAGACAAGGCGGGTGGAAGGGACGCACCGTGGATCTCCTTAATCCTCAGTGTGTTCTGATGGAGCTTGTGCTTCAGGATCAACTGCTCCAAGTAGAAAAACGTTTTCTTGTGAACAGTCTGTCGAATAGGAAGACGAAGAAAAAAAAAAAAACCCCAAACAAACAAGAAAAAGATGTAAGTTGATTTTCTATGAAAGGTTTACAGTCCTAAAAAAAAAAATAATTATATACGACTTTCAGTTGAACTGTCTTGAAAGCACCGCCTGGGGTCATAGTAAATTTGAAGGTCAAAAATATGGCAGGTGTTCTACATTGCTACACCACTAAAGCACTTAGCTAATCTGCCTCTGCAATTTTTGGACTTCTTGGCTCCACGCAACAATTTCAAGCCGTTCAAATATTTCAGTAACTGTTTAAGCGTTTACCTTCTGCCTGACTTGCACGACTGCCTTCCAGAAATCTTTAGCTTCCACCCGGTGACAGTCGTCACACATCTGTGGCTGAACGACAAATTCCACGACAAATACTTGTTGGAGGATGGCTCCGTTCAACACCTGTGGGAAAGACAGATCGAAAAGGGATCACATCCGACAGCTCGTGATCAGGTTTACAGCTTGCTTGTCCTGACATCACCTTTCTGTCACTCACCTCTTTCTGAATGGTCAGTTTCATTTTTATTCTTTTGGAATGAGGCTCTGTCCACAAGAATCCAGCGTCTATCAGCCTCACCTGAGAAAAACCAAACGCAAGTCATGAAAAGTGACAAGAGCAGAACTTTACGAGTTCTATGACAGATTCTCGAGAGAAACGGGGCTGGATTTTTTTTTTTTTGAGGACAAAAGCAAGTACCTTGCTCATTGATCCTTTCAGTTTCTTGAGACAGAGGGCAAGTAGTTCCCTGGACTCCAATGCACACTGAACCCAGGTGCCTGGAGGCTGCAAGTATCTGTAGAGAAAGGAGTTGGAGCAGTCAACTACAACGTGAATCATGGCACAGCAGAGTGTCTCCATACATTTGATAATCATTCTGTCCAC
Source organism: Chanos chanos (assembly GCF_902362185.1). Lineage (NCBI taxonomy): Eukaryota > Metazoa > Chordata > Actinopteri > Gonorynchiformes > Chanidae > Chanos > Chanos chanos. The sequence continues at coordinate 12,918,659 of NC_044500.1, read as the reverse complement.
TCAAAATACTAACTGGTTATTTCAAACACTGTGGTTTCAAGTCATAGCTATCACTAGTGTGACACTGTAAATGTGAATGTGCGTCACTTCTAGCCTAAGAAAGTCAAACAGGGGTGCACAGGTACCGTTCACACTGTTTGCAGAAGTGAACGGAGACTTGCTTGGGAATCCCCTCTGAGATATCCACCTGGGTTCTCAGACAGGACACACACATGTTGGCTGGATTCGGAGGAATGGGGATACCACAGGTACAGCACAAACTAGAGAAGAGGACAGAGACGGAGAAGCACATTGAAACCTGATGAGCTGACAACAAAGTGAAATGTTATTCCCAAGGTACTGAAAGTCTAAATGTTTGTTTCCAATTACCAGCCTTGGGATCCTTTTAACTATCATGTTTGGGAACACTCAGACTGAGAAACTCTGGTCTACAAAAGATGGTATAAGTACAGAAATCAAATACGTTCTCTGAAGTGAGAGGGAGGTGGTTTCACAGGGCATTCATTTTGTTGCAGTACCTACGAGTGGTTAAAACTTCAAACAGTTTGTTCAGCTGAATGACACTTACATGTTTCCCTGGCTGCTTGTTGCTGGAGTTTGAATGTACTCCATCTTTCACAGCTGAAACCGAGATCAGACAAAGAATATCAATAGCAACTCCGGATCACATTAAAGAGATCGCGATTATTCTTATGTGGTTATATCCCAAAGACCATTGACAGCAAAAGAAATTGGGTCATATAGTCCAGAGTAAAAACAACCACATGACAGAGAGAGTTATAAGGAACAAAGTACGAAAGCCTAACAACTGAGAACTACAGCTGACAGCGACAGAAAAGCCGTCTAAAACAAGCTTGACGTACACAGCACAAAAGATACATAAAGTACAATGTTTATACCTCTACGGGCGGATGCTAAACGTTTTGTATGAGCAGTAATACCGATATTGCCAGGTAACTCAGGCACAACTGCGAATACGTCGTGAAGTAATTCAGCTGGCGGCACTATAAAAGTGCAGAAATACCGTGAAACTGACGAAAAGCGAGCGTGGACACAACATTTCGTTACCTGTTCGAGATCGACAACAATTCTGCGAAATATTAATCCAGCAACGCGATCACAGTAGACACGTTTTCAGCCAGCATGCCCGGAGAGGAATGATGACGTATTTTCCAAGCCTGTAATAGGAAAGGACCTTAGAGTGTTGCAGTAGCTGTCTAACGAGCGCCTGAATTTCCTTGCCGAACGCCTTTGCAAGATAAAGGAGAGCAGTAAAACGTAAATCAGCTTAATTACTGTGTTATGTAGTACTGTGTCTTGCCGCGGTCTTTGGTTTAAATTTTATTTTCATAAAAGGAGTAAAAGAAAAAGCGGTCCTCGTGAACGAAGTGCTGCACTGACTGACCATTCAGAATGACTTAAAATCTATTACAAAGTTCACTGTGAGGTCACTGTTAATAAACTTCTTTCCTTTTAGCCTTTCATTGCATACCAACTGTAGTCTTACATTTCGTATTTATAAAATATTTTTCTTATTTATGTCCAAGATTACAACACAATAAAAGATTGATTGGTTTTTCGTCTCTCCACAACCTTTTGTAGTTACCTTAGAACAACTCCGTGGAGGTTTATCGCATTTCATGCAATAATGCAACTATAGCTGAGTTTCGACATCCTTATCTGGACACAGACGCGAGTATATAATGCTAGCTTTTGGGGAAGTCTTTCAAGACAAAATCTTTAAGCCAATAAAGTCATCACTCCAGTCTGAAAGAACACAAAGATGGTATGCCTAATGCATGTATTTATTTCCCCCTATAAACACGTTCAGCCATGGAAACCCTACCACACTGCGGATTCTCATCAGACGCTTTCACTAGTTACATCCCTCGTTCATACCAAACTCAAACATATCTGACAGCCAGTCTACGTATTAGTTACATTAAAATACATTTGCTGTTCAGTTAAGGTGGCACCATTTATTGTAGGAATAGTTTAACCTGAGATGATTTGTTAGTGACACAAAATAAATCCTCGACGATGGATGTCTACTGTTGGTAAAATTCAGTTCTTCATCGCTTGTGACATTCCTCCTAACAATGCACTTCGATCCCGAGTTTATTTCTAACTTTGGCAAAGCAGCAAATAGAAACAATATGCAACGTTAACTTGTTTATCAAAATAAAAGCATTTCACAACCTAAAACTGCATTCCAGGCTATTAAATCACAGTTTTTTATAATGAGCCTACGTCTAAACTGCTGGTCAAAGAATGTTTTATCAAGCACATTAAAATAGTTAAAATGTTTAAAAAACACTCTCAATCTGATTTAACCAATTAATCAATTTATCTCATCCACCTGTGCATATGACTTTAACTGAAGTGAGATGTAAACACTTATACAAAACAAAACTGAGAACAGTACAGATTTTATCCTGCAGAATATGTGCTTAACAAATCCTGGCGCGGGGGCCTAATATTGAACTTAATTAGCTCTAAATGACTAAATCTTTACAATATGGACAGCGTACTGTATAAGCAATATAAATTTTACAGGGTAGTATACTCAGTCGTTTTGAAAGTTAAGGCCCATTCTAAACCTTTTCTTACCACATCTGCCACTATTCACTCTATCTGAGGAAGGACAAACAATTGTTTCTGCACACAATGACATGTTTTTAAAGGCGACCAAGGTACAGGCTACTTAGTTAAGAGCTTAACTTTTTGTTTTTGTGCGTTGCAGCTCTTGCGCGTGGCGACTATTATTGTGGAAAAATATACATTTGCGGCCATTTTGAAAAAAGACATCTAATAGTTTCTGTGTTCACACGACTAAGCAACGGTTCGCCTGCAAGTCGTTTGGAAATGCACCGGGTGCGCTGAAGTGAGCAGGTTGATTCGACGCGTCTAAGTTGCTCTCAGGTGGGATGGTAACGGTAGGAAGGTGTATCCCTCACATCCTTCTCACCGTCTTTCCTCCACCTATGACATTTATTTCATGGTATCGGAATATGGAAAATAGAGAACACCTCATTGGGAAGCGCAGTGAATGAATCACAACAGCTTCGCTTTCCGCAGTGTTCAAAGCTCCGAAGGCGACAAGCCCGAGGAGCGACAATAGATGTGCGCTGCTACTTTGTCGGTGCGGTGCTGAATGAAAGGTTTCTGTTAAAGTCGCGGTATTTCGTCTTTTAAGCGTTGATTTAAAAGTTATTCGCCACATAGACTTGCAAAGATGGACTGAGTCGTGCGAATAGACAGTAACCTGGAGAAATTTGTGTGTATAAATGATAGGAGATACGATGACACTGTTGTCTCTATTGGGTAGGATCATGCGCTATTTTCTGCTTAGACCAGAGACCTTGTTTCTCTTATGCATAAGTTTGGCTTTGTGGAGTTACTTCTTCCACACGGACGAGGTGAAAACGATTGTCAAATCAAGTCGGGATGCCGTGAAGATGGTCAAAGGCAAAGTGGCGGAGATTATGCAGAATGATAAATTCGGGGGGCTTGATGTGCTGGACGCGGAGTTCTCCAAGACCTGGGAATTCAAGAGTAACAATGTAGCGGTGTATTCCATCCAAGGACGGCGAGACCACATGGAAGACCGTTTTGAAGTCCTTACCGATCTTGTGAACAAGAGCCATCCATCCATATTTGGGATTTTCGATGGGCACGGTGGAGAGGTAAATGTGTTTACGTTCTGACTGACCGTCACTTCTTTATTATCTAATTTAGACTAAATCAAAAATGTAAAATAATAGTAATACATAATAATAATAATATAAGAGTAACGTTTGCGTGCTAGGCCAGAGACATATAGTAGGCTATAAATCCGCCAAAAAGGTATTCATGAATTTGAACTCTCTACTGTAGTTTAAGCTCCGGGTCCAGACAAAGCGGGGATCCTGATGAAAAGATTACTACTCGCACAAACATGTTCTAAGACATAAGAGACAGGCTTAAAATTGTCTGAAAGGATTAAGTCCAGGTGGCCATGAAAAACTTACACACGTGGTATCATTTTTGTACTAAAAGCCGACTGACGTGGTCTTGACTTTGAGATTGATGTTTGCCTTCCAGGGGCTAGTGACATTTTTTCTCCACTATCAGGCGAAACTTGCACTTATGTCTAATTTAACTGTAACGTTTCTCTGTACGGCATCGTTTTGCAGTTTCTTTTTTCGTTGCACGCGTTCCCTAGCAGCATCTTTAGGTCTTCGTTGAGCCGCGTGCCACACCTGGTGCTGACGTTAGGCTACTCTCCGAAAATGGGTATGTTGCGTTCTTTACGAGAGAAGCACAGAATAAACATTTTCCCGGACTAATATGAGCAGCCAGATTCTGAAAATGTCTCTTTTCATTCCTCTAGTGTCTGATAGATCACTGTGTATGTGTGTTGTTGAGGTCCTGATCCCCAAATTCATCTCAACGGTGGCCTTGTTCAAGCTTTGCAGCTGTCGGGTCAGGTGACATCTGAGCGGACAGATAAACTTTCTAAGGAGACTCGCAGTGTCTTAGCTCTTTATGTACTAGACATTTTATTTTTCACGACAAAGATTCCTTTAAAATCTGCAGGTGATAACTGTCGAGAGGGAAATTTTGATTAAAACAGGATATTTGTTTAATTTCCCCTGCACAAGTATCACAAAACAGTGCCGAATTTAGCCGACTTTTAACGATTAGAATAATAGGTAAAAATATCAGACCCAATTGTTGTGGTAGGGATGTGTATATTAATGAGAATGTTTGACATGATAGTTTGTCCTAATAAAGCTTTGCCCGTGTTCTGTGTGTCCTAAAACCGGCCGTCACACTGCAGTCCAGTGGTGATATTTCAATAAAACTCACTCCAAACATAGACAGTGGAAAATGGCCCTCTTTCCGTCTCTGTTACATAAACGAAGTTTAGTTAACAGAGATTTTTGTTAAGATGCAGAAGATTGACTTTGACCAAATCTGGAAACCTGACAGGGCTTTTTTTTTTTTGCTAGATATTAGCTTGGCTCAGAGGTTTCTCTCTGGGAATGCTCTTATTTGAGAAATTTCTAATTCAGAGTGAAAAGCTCTTCCAAGGCCGCCAGGGCCTAGCGGATGGGCTCGGCCGGCACTCTTAAGTTGCCCAAAAGAGTCCCCCTCCCCCCCAGCCCCCCCCCCCAACACTGCCACAGGCAAAAGGATTGGGTCTTGTTTTTCTTTCAAGCTTGTTTGCAGTATGCAAAAACCCTTGCCAAACACCAGCCTTTCGAATGGCTTTGCTTGGCACTTATTTATGCATTTTCCACTTAGGGATGGTGAATCAGAGATGTGATGCGGCATGGCCTTGGGCTAAGGAAAAAAATAAGCCTGGTGGGGGGGTGGGTGGTTGAGGGTGTGAAATCTGCCCCTTTTCAAAAATATTAAAGGTTGGAGACAGGGCTGACTTTCCTCTTCAACGTTCTGGTCCCAGGTCAGTGTAATGTCATAACAACCATTATGACTGCTTTATCAGATTGGCATTCAATGCTGTTGTTGCCCTTACTCTGGCAGGCAAACATATTTAGATGTGTATGGTGTAGTTAGGGTCAAGAGCACTTGAGTGGTTTGTTTGTGGTGGCTCAAGCTAGATTTTTTTTTCCTCCTTTTGAAGAAAAGAAGGAAATAATGTTAGACTTCTGGCATCATTGGGAGAGGCCTCTATTTTGCAGACTTGTTTGACTCGGTTGGTGATTGAAGAGGTTCCATAGAAAACTGGGCTGTAGCAGTCACTCCTGCCTTCCACAGACCCACCTTTTGGACTGATTATTTGGCGACCATGATATGTGGCAACCCCATTTTGTCCCTCATTTGCATATAAATAATGTCATTTGTTTTGCGCCGTGGTGATGTTGATTATGGTGACACCAAATTGGCGTGACATCAAATTGCAATTAGTCCATTTTTTTTCCCCACACCTTGGGAGAGATTCTTTTCATCAGAGGCCATGTGCTGACATCCTACTGCAAAGAAGATGGATGATAACTATGCTTATATAATATAATATATATACATACATATACATATATACATAATATATATACATACATATATATATATATATAATCATATAGATATGATTGTTATATTTGAACATGTGTGTTTGTAGCATAGCGAGCATTACTAAGGCCAACTGGTACAGTAAACCAGACGCTGACAGTCTGTTGTTGGATTTGCAATTATTTATGTTTTGGTTTTTTGGAAAACGTATCTGGTTTGTTTCCCTTGTTTCCTTTTGAGAGGAAGGGATTTCCTGTACCAGACTTTCTTTTTTTTTTCTTTATCCAGCGGGACTCTTTGTTTTCTTTAAGGGAAACCACACTGCTTTGGTCCAGACTCAGCTGAATTGGGTTGAGCATGACAAGGGTTACTTATCTCACTGACTGTCTGCAGTGAGGAGTGTTGATGTTAAATGGCCCCCGTATTAGCTTCTGAAATTCACGTAAGACCTGAAGCTGTTGATCTGTACCTCCACCAAAGTGACTTTTCTGTTCAACTGGCTCAACCAGTCAAAGACCTGTCTGTCAGAATGAGCTTTCCTGAGTGCTGAGGTGAAAGAAAACAACGGGAAGAACTCTTGGTATTTTCTTCCTGTTTTACGAGCCGACTCTCATTAGACGTGATTAATCTATCTTTGAGTAAACGGTTTTTTTGGTAGTTAATACAGCACACTGCGTGTGACTGCGTGTGGCTGTGTGTGTGTGTGTGTGCGTGTACTCTTGTGTTGTTTATTTGACTTTGTCTGGAGCTCCCACTGTGCCATGCCTGAGTGAGATAGGATAGATCTGGGGAGGGAATCGATTAGTTCCACTGGCTTGGCTCCTGAGGAAAAGGGGACAAGGTTAGGCTGACCTGCGGTCTAATGGAGCGTACGTCTGCACTCCAAGTCCAGCTCTGCCCTATGTGTTTGCCCTTTCTCACTCACACGTGGCAACCACTACAAATGTTCCCCTTACGAACACAAAGGCCACTTTAAAAGTCATTTGACATGAACTTAAAGCAGGTCCAAAAGACTTTTTTCCTCCTCTAGCTGATGACTGTAGAATTTGGCATTGGCTTTAAAAACTACAATGTCCTTGTCATCTGACATCACTGATCACAAGAGATTGTTTTTTGTGTAAGGACAAAGTGAGGTAAAGCTTTGGCATCCTTGCTCCAGCAGGAGGCCATATGCATTTTTAGTCGATCGGCTGTTAAGAATTAAGACTAAACTAAAAATAAGCGAATTTATTTTTTTTTTTTGTTCTTTCTTAAACAGAGTGAAAGATTTGTTTTCCCCAGAATGCTGAGGGCAAGCATTTTTTAAAGTGGGATAACGGAATGGCCTAGAATGGAATTCTTGGGAAGAGGGTCCTATTTACAAGGAAAATATCATATAATTATGTCTGCATTGGCATTCCATGAACGGAGACACATAATGACACACTTAAATCCCCCCAATGTAAGCTTTTAGCTTTTCTTTTTTTTTTCTTGAATGACTGAAGAGGAAAGGATAAAGTCGCAACATTCTTTTCCTCAGCGCGCTCTCTCTCTCTTCCTCTCTTTCCTTTCTTTGTGTCTTTCTTTCATTCTCTCCCACACTCGGAGGAATTTTCAAAACGCAGGAGAAAACACACAGTTCTTTTTTTTTTATAACATAAAATTCCTTCTTTCATTCTCTTTCTTTCATTCTTGTTTTTTTTTCCCCATGCAAGTCCTCTGCTGCCTTCACCCACACGTATTGTACACAGAGGTGGCCTTTGTGAGGTGAGGGGATAGTGTTAGTGACATGGACAGTGCATTGGCCATTGTACAGAACCATACACAATAACTTGACACCCATAAAGACCTACTGATTATGTATTACTGTCATAGGTGAGAATAAATATATGCGTCTTATTTCATACGTAGCCGTATTACGCCACGTGTCTATGATGAAAGTAAATTACACACACACATGGAAGAAGTGTTTCTGGTGTTTGTTCACGTGCAACACATCGACATCAGCTGTCAGAGGAGACGCACTGATAAAGGCATTTTAAGTTGAGCATATGAAAGTCTGTCAGTTTGCTGTCTTTCTTTCACTTCAGATTCCCTCTGCTGTGTCATCTCAGCTCTCAGTTGTGTGTGTTATGACATTTACTCTGTAAAAGAGCATCTCAGTGAGGAGACATTAGTGCATATGTAAATCTGTGTTGAAAAGCACCTTGCTTTGCTCTGAGCTTGTGTCTGTTTGAAAGCAACGTGCTACAGGTTAGCCAGTTTGGGGTTGACTGTGAGCATTGACTTGGGATGATGGAACGGTTTACGTGACGATAACGACATAAAAGTTTCTTCAGGATGTTGCTACAGAACAGCTCCAGCTTTGTTTACCCAGATTCTCCAAACAACCAGATATTCATCACTTTTTTTCAGCCATTTCTCTCTCTCTCTCTGTCTCTCTCTCTCTCTCTCTCTCCTCTCTCTTTTCTCTCTCCAATTCCCCTCTTTTTTGCACTTGGGATATAATCCTACTCACCTGTTTATGGGGGACTTGCAGGCTGTCTGGCCAGTCTCCAAGATGGTGTGTGGGTGTGTGTGTGTGTGTGAGAATGAAAGAGAGCAGGGTGTGAGGCTCCAGATGTAGCTGCAGGTTGGTAACTTCTGAAAGGCAGGGGTGAGCTCGCTTTAAATATTCAACAGTCACGATTTATTAAGAACCCTATCACATAACAGATGAAAGAACCCTGCTGGATTTAATTGCAGGACCGACAGGAAGAGGATTATTTGATGTGTGTGAGTGTGTGTGTGTGTGTGTGTGGAGAGGAGAATGTGAGCACACTCAGTCTTTGAGAGATGATGTGCTTCTTTTTGAGAAGCTGAGTTCCCAAATGTGTACAATAGTTTCATTTTTATGCAGGGCTGTTGGATATTAGTCACCATTAGTAACCAATAGAAGAAAATGTGATGGTTGTGAACACATTCAAAGATGGGGATTTGATTTGAATAAAGCACATATCTAGCCGCGGACACGCTGTTAAAAACGGTGAAAGTCAGACTTTCTTTTACTCTACTCCAAATCTCAGGGAAAGTTTGTACGTCAAATACAAATCTTTGACATTTCCTCCGTCCCTCGATGCCAACTGGTATGGAAATGGCATGGAGACGATGTTCCGATGGAAGGGAAAAAGAAAGCCTCTGGTGTTTATTCATTTGTTATTCGTTGTCTTAAAGCTTGTTGACCTTCTGTGATTTTCTTCCACTTCCTGAGCTTTATGTCATGTTCCAGAGGATTGTTATGGAATGTTTGAGGAATGGAACTCTCTGGAAAGACGGAATTTTACAGACTATTGCTACTCTGTGTTCACTCGGTCTTGGCTCCCCCTGGGTTTCGAGCCTTTTGAGTGTTTGACTTCCGTAGTGGCACCGTTGCTTTTTCCTTCATTAGGTTCATAGCACTTGGCTGACTGGTTTCTCATTCATTTCTAGCCAAGGTCCGGCTCTCTGAGAGAAACCAAGCCATTTTCGTTAAAACGAGATCAGATGTCGACGGATACGGCATGCTTACAATTGTTATGTCCATCTGTCAATGTGTGTGTGTGGAGATGTTAAATGAATATTTAATGTGCAGTACACTTTCTCTTTGTCTGTTTCTCTCTCTCTCTCTCTCATCCATCTCACTATTATCCTCAGACTACGCTTGACTTATGTGAAGATGCCTCCAGAAGTCACATCCAGTCCCCCTTAAAGTCCCGATGTGTGTGTCGCTGTGTCAGTGTGTCTTACACAGAAATCAAAATTCAGTATAAATTAATCAGCAAACATAGAGAGTCTCAGCCATTTAATAATTCAACACAGTTTTTGCCAAACAGCTCTTTCGACTTCCTTCTGAAAACATCCAACTGTTTAAGCAAACCATCTCCAGATTAAAATGTTCTTTCCACGTTTCCTGTTTAGACTCCTAACTCCAGGCTGTTTGAAGTGTACAAGTTCATTCAAAGAGTATTTGATAAAATAATCTCACCCACTGTCCCCGTGAAAGCATCTGAATGTCAAACCTCTTACTCTCACTACGGAGAAGTATGTCCCAAACTTTACCTTGGACATTTCCAGTTCATTCGTTCTCCGCCTCCATTAATGGCCACAGAATCCCGATAGAGAAAAATGAGCTAATGCCGTCTAGATCTTTATCCTGATGCTGGTCAATGGGCCAAATCCTACACTCTGTCACTGATGAAGAGTGACGGAGAGAAGCAGTCTTGTGTTTTGTTTTGTTTTTTTTTTCTCCCCACCTCTAAAAAATGAAATGAGCTTTGAGGAACAGAAAACCGATTCCAGATCAGCGCAGCGGGGTTTGCTGTGTCTCTCTGAAACCAGAGGTGTTCTGTGGATGTTCTCTGAGACGCTGAGTGTCTGAGTCTTTTCTCTCCATGTCACCTGCTTCGCACTACGGATGGAAAATGGTTCAGTAAGCTCCAAGCATGTGAGGGAATTAGAGTGTGCTGTCATGGAAGCAAGAGGATCCCATAGACAAAACACCCCCTCAGAGCTCAGAGGGGATGGAGAGGGGATGGAAAGGGGCCGGATGGGGAGGGGGGGGGGGGGGGTTTGTATGATGGTGTGGGCTTACTGAGAGGTCTACAATACCCATGGCCTATGGTAAGGTCTCTCAGAAACACTTTCTGGGTTGCCCCCCTCCAGTCTGTATGCCTTGCTTTTGGTGAAAGGCTTTTGTGTGGAGAAAATGGATGTGTCTCCTCGGAGGCCTCAGTGACTCTAACAGAGCTACCCATCCCCCCCCCCCCCCCCCCCCAACCTTCTGCTCAATGGGGCCTCTGCTGAACTCAGCTGAGCCTCTTGGAGTGAGTGAGTGTATGTATGTGTGCACTGCACCACTCAGTTATTTGCTTGTGTGTGTTTGTGTGCGTAACAGGTGTATTCCCAAGGAATGTGTTTGTTCAGGCCTACGTTTTAGCTTCAAGTGTGCTACTCATTCTTTTCCATCTCCATTAGGTTGTATTTGCTCATGCAGGGGTTCTTAGACAAACAGTATCACAGTGAAATCAGTGAAAGAGAAGTGAAGTGGTGTGCTGAACTCATTGTGGGATTATCTGCAGTATTTAAACAGGTTTGCGGCAAAGTTATTCTTTCATGTGCACGAGACCGATCCGCTATTAGCCGCGGCCACACTGGATAAAGCTCTCATGTTAACGCGGAACAGCTGTGTGTGGAGACGGAGCTGCTAGGCTCTGGCCTCCACGTTCTCACAGTCTTTAAGAAGATCACGTTTGTTATGCGCTGGAATAAAGGGGGCCTAATCTACAGAGAATCAAATGACAATCATGTGACATTTTTAGCACGCGCTTTAACTGTACGCGATTTTATTTGCGTACGCAACCTGGAAACGAGCGCACGTACGTGTATTTTTTTTTTTCCCTCCATCTATCATAATTTTTCCTCTCCAGAAGCCTTTGCTTATATATTTATCAGTTTGCCTGTGTGTGTAATGTGAGATGTGGAATGCGTTGGGCCTTTGATAAGCACTTTGGCAGAGTGTGCAGCCACTGAGGGAAGCTGTTGACTGGGAAACGTCGGTCTGGTCCCAGCTGCTGTTTGTTTGCTCGCATGT
>NC_044500.1:12817057-12904557 GCF_902362185.1 Chanos chanos | reverse complement strand
GCCCACTCTACTGGCTCAGGGCTGGACAGAATTAACACTCTAACATACTCCATTACACTCAGGTGCTTGAGTTTGCATGCGGTTGGATGAGTCACCAGCCACACACACACACACGCTCACACACTCATAGTCATTCACACCTCATAATGATTTAGTCGCAGACTTTGGATTATCTGAGTTGAGCATTCAGGTAGAGCAGAGAGTTCTGGTTTGTGGTGTCTAGGGAAATCTCCCATAGATTCCCTGCATTTAACCAGATGCTGGAAATCACAGATTATCACGTGGATTTGAATTGCCATAATATAGGACAAGAGACTTCACTGAAGTGGATGTCCATCTCTGAGACATCTCCTTTTTCTTCTCGTCCCTTCTCCTTTCTTTCATTGTTTCACCCCCCTTTGCTCGTCATCACTTTGCTTCTCTCTCTTCCTGTGCTTTTCTTCTCTCTCTCTTCCCGTGCTTTTCTTCTCTCTTTCTCTGTGCTTTTCTTCTCTCTCTCTTCCCGTGCTTTTCTTCTCTCTTTCTCTGTGCTTTTCTGGTCTTAGACTTGAGGTGTGGAGATATTTCTGGGGCCTTATTTTGGCCTGGTGGCTGAGCTGATTAGCCAGCAGCGAGGCTATTGGCAAGCTTTTACAGTCTCTCTCTCTCTCTCTCTCTCTCTCTCTCTCTCTCTCTCTCTCTCTCTCTCTCTCTCTCTCTCTCTCTCTCTCTCTCTCTTTCTGGCAGCACAGATTCTCAACAGGAAGAGCTGCTCTGTTGGAGCGATGGAGAGAGAGAGAGAGAGAGAGACTGAGAGAGAGAGAGAGAGAGAGAGAGAGAGAGAGAGAGAAGGAAAAAATGTAAAGGTAGTTTCAGTCCTGTTTTTCCACGGAATGGATTGCCTGAGAACAAGAACAGTTAATGACTAAAATATCAGTTACCACAAAAACAGCAGCAGAGCGGCAGAGAGAACAGCCATGCAGTAGTATTAAACAGCAACCGAAGAGCCATGGCTGAGAATCAAGAGTATGCAGAGGTATTTACTCAACGGCTTCAAAAACAATGGAGAACAGCAATGAACCATAGCAGAGGTAAAATAAGACAAAATGGAAAATTGGGGAGGGAACCTTATTGAACCATCAGAGAAGGGAAAATCAAGCAGCCTGACAGGGTCGAACGGAACGTCTTTTCCAAAGCCCTGAATATTTAGAAGGCATAAGGAGTTGATATGTCATGAACAGGAGTGAAGCTGTTCCCAGTGTTGGAGTCACTGTTGAGCTGTGTGGCTGGTGTGTTTCTTTAGAATGTGTTAGGACATTTGTTATGGAGAGTTTTGTGAAGAGCACTCAGCCCCGTGACATGCGCTGGGTGTGATGACTCAGGTCATGAAAAGAAGCAGTTATTTTTCTCTATCTGAAGTGGAGTTGCTGGTGGCTTTCTGAATATGACTCACGTCAACACTCACACACAATGGTGTTTGCTCAAAACTTTTCTATATCAAGTGCATCCAACCAAGTTTCCCTCCCTCCCTATCTCTCTCTCTCTCTCTCTCTCTCTCTGCTCTTCTGTCTTTCTGTCCCTGTCTCTTTCTGTTTTCTTCTTGTCTTCCGTCTTGTCTTTCTCTTCTCCTCCATCCTTTCGTATTCAGTGACACTGTATTGCTGTTTTGTGGTAAAACCTGCTCATATTCATGCTATTTCATAATATCTGTAAAAAAAAGAAAACTTATGATGCATGTGTGGGCAGCATTATAGCCCAATTGCCCATTATAGCAGCAATTTCTTAGACTCTAAAGAGGTCCAGGCTTGCAAGCATACAAGTACACACATACAGGAACCCACACACACAGGAGACATGGAAGAGTTTCTCTTGTCCGTTTTCCATTCTCTCTCTCTCTCTCTCCCTCTCACTCTCAGACTACACACACACACACACAGACATGCACACTCACACACTGTGACCTGGGTGAAAATTGAAGGGGGAACAGCTCTTCTTTATAGGAGAGGGTCTGTCTTCGCCAAATTGCCTTCTCCTCACGAACCCACCTGCTTTATTTATTCTGCCTATGAAATATTCAACTATCTGGAGGGGATGTTCACTGTCCACAGGCTAAATGTAATGTACTGAGAGAGAAGCACCAACACACACACACACACACGCACAAACAAACATAAGAGACACATAACTGTCTCTCCTCCAGTGTTCTGTTTTATGTAGGCGTCTCTTTGCGGTGATAGATTGTCGGTATCGGCAGTAATTGTTTCGTTCCCTCGCAGCAGAGGCCTGTAAGAGTCGGGGAGAATCCAGGCAGTCAGACCTCCAGTCCCAGGCAAACATCGGGGCTGGGACTCGCCTGGCCCTGCTCTATTCTTAGACATTGTGTCCTGGGGGTATTCTCCCACTCTGCCAAGTCTATCAACAGCAGCTGAGTCTGGAAACACTGAACCACAATAAAAGCCATGAAGCTAAATATCGTCTCTGGAAGTAGACAAATAGTGCATAAGCGTATGTGTGTGTGTGAGTGTACAGACTATTTGGAAAAAATGCAGTGGCTGAGGACTCTTCCCCTTTGGCCCATCCAACACATGACTTTGGATTGGATGGTTTCTATATCTGTCTTTTGTACTCTGTCTTCATTGACTGACTGCAATTCGGTCACCTTTTATTTTGGTCAGGCAGGAAGTAGTCACCTGTCCGGACAGAAGAAATACAACTCCTCACTTGACCTCTAACAAAAAAACACACACACACACACACACACACAAACACACATTTATATACACATACATATGTACACATACACAGGAAGTAGGCCTTTTCACAGAAATATGTTTTTTCCCCACAGAGAGAAACAAACTCAGCCTGTGTCTTAACCAGAGAGCTCTCATATCACCAACACAAACACATCTCCTATATGCCTTCATAAATCCCCAACACCTACACACTCAAACACGCACACGCACACACACACACACACACACGCTGATGGAATGTGGACTGTGGATTTTCTTTCGTTTGGAGGCCAGTCAGTTGGCTGACCCGTTGATCCCCATCACCAGCTCTGTGTCCGCTATTCATCAGCAGAACACACATACTGTTTGTGTGCTGACACATTCACACAGAGGATGGGTTTTCACATCTTCTTTTAGACATGCATCTTTCATCCTGTTCACGTTGGCATGTTAATGTTTAGTCACACATCAGTCTAATTAACAGCACCCAACCTCTTAAGACCAACCGTCTCATTCAATCGGGGACCACTCTGCCAAATACGCCATAGTGTTGAACGTAAAAGCACCGAAATACACATCCTTACACCCCCCCCCCCCCCCCCCCCCCCAGGCCTATTCTCTTACTCTCGGAAGTGAAACAGCCATGTAATCTTCTTCTCAGATGCTTTTAATACGCAGTCACACACACACACACACACTCCATAAGAGGAGGACGAAGGATGCACAGCTATATCACTACAGCAGTGTGCTGCACAATAGAAAGGCAGAATTCTGATTGATCTCTCCTGTGCAACGATTAGCCAAATCGCATCAGTTGAGCAATCGACAAACCGCACAGCAGCACAAAAGCCCATGGATGTGAGGTTATCGATTTCCATCAAACAAAGCATCTAAATGTTTATCAGTTAATAGTTCTGCATGCTCAGGTGCTCAGGGAAACAGTATCGATTTGCCCTGTGTGTTCTTCCAGTTATCGACGAGCGATACTGCCACGGGACAATCAATCGGTTGTGATCTGAGGTAAAGGAAGCCAGATGAAGATGGTAATGCTGTTTGTCCATTCCCAGGCTCTGTGTCTCTGTGTTTTATCCCAGCGCAGTCCCACTAAGACCAGCTCCATTTTCATCATGTCTCCATGTGTTTCCTGGATGGATTCGACTCTGTATTATGAGTGGGTTAGAAAGAAAGAAGCATATGGTGTGGTCTAGTCCTGCCAGTATTTAATAAATGAAAATGGAAGGATTTTCCGACTGGAATGAGACTTGAGGCTCTCTCTCAGAGGATGAAAAGAGAGAGAATTGAAAGAGAGAGAGATACAATAACAACAGAACGAAGAGGAGAATTGACGGTAGATGACAGCAGACGTGGGAGTCAGGAACTCTGTCAAATACAACAAGCCGGCGGGGTCCGAGAACCCCCAGCACACGAACGCAAAGAGTCGCAGTCGATAGAGACAGAGATCACGACACTCGTCGGGGGTGGGAGTCGTCGTCACGGAGTCGGTGGTTAGTAAACAGAGTCAAAGAGAGCTGGTAGGCTGGTGCGTCCCCTGGCCTCCAGCAGAGCGGCAGCTGTCTACTCTTAAACGTTAGCAGCCACAGCAGCTGTGTAATCAGCATGTCCTCGGTCAACATCACAACAACCCAGTGACAGAGTGGCCCCACACACGCCGCTGAGCCGAGGAAAGGGGAGAGAGAGAGAGAGGGTGAAAGAGAGTTTCGTGTCTTATTTCCATAATTGACATAGCTTTTAAGTGATGGATTTGCGTACGGCGTTTTTGACTCTAACCAAAGTGAATTCAAACAAACAGGCTGGGACAGTCACCAAAGGGGAAGGTCACATTTAGACCCAAACAGTTCATTTGAATAATCATTATTGCCTAGATGTAGTATTTGCTCTTTGTTTGGAGCAGTGGCCTCTTTTTGCTGCAATAACACGATGCGTGTAACTTTGCTCTTGTTACCTCTATGTGTTCAATTGTAGCAGCAGATAACTATAATTTATAATCAGCTATAATAAATTCCACTAGACGTTCAAATCTTTTTTTCATCACACCAGATTGCTTTTGCCTTTTCTGCCCATTTGTGGAGTAAAGTTGGCATACTCCCAGAGGCCTAAAGTCACATAATGTCAATAAAGAGGTGTGTAACTGGAATGATATTACCTGCAACTGTTATCACTTAACGCAACACCCTTATGACATCATCCGTAGCTAGGATACAGTTTCCCCAAGCATTCATAATTGCGTTCCTATTAAATGAGGCTCCTCTGAGTTTGTATTTCTTTCAGATATCTTACAAAGGACAGGACAGGTATAGCTCTAGGATGTTTTGGGGAAACTGGTTGAAAAACAATATTTATAAATGGATTCGCGTGGAGACAGCAGACTCAACCCAGGCCCTGAGGTGATACTCATCAGCATGGCAACGGGCCAGGCCAGAACCTCCTGTAAATGCCGGGTCCATTAATCCTCTATTGAGTGAGACAGCAACCAGATACACAGGCCATCTCGTAAAAACAGACATGTAAACATAGGGTATGCGTCCAGGCTCTGTGCACTTGATTTGTGATATACAAACCTGCTGACTTGCATACATTTGCATTCAGATGGTGCTAAAGCTCAGCTCGAGTAAATTCAAAACGTTTAAATGTTGTCCTGTGACTTAGGGAAAGGAGATGACAACTGAACGCATACCAGATCAAAGGAATTTTCTGGGATTTATACAGATTTAAAACTTAATTAAATAAAGTTTTCTTTTTCCTACAGTGTAAACAAAATGAGTGGTAGGTTAGTAAACAGAAACCCATTCTCTTGGAGCCTGGAAGAAGAAACCATTTCGGTTTTGTCTTTTCATGGCAAACAAACAAAATATCTGAGACTTCCTTTCTGATGAAGGTATCAGAGTGAACATAAAACGTAAAATGTCATGAAAACGACCAAAAAAAAAAAAAAAAAAGGCGTCCATTCCTGGAGGAGGAACAAAAAGTTACAAAAAAAAAAAAAAATAACAAAACAAAAAAAAGGTTTTGAAACTCTAATCCAAGGAGCCTCGAGTGAAGAGTGCAGATAAAGAGGAGGACATCTGTTCCCTCTTCAGGCTCATCAAATGTCAAGCACTCTGGTAGGTGGGTCTGTGGGTACAATAACATTAATAAGGATTAATACCGGCACTGCACTCCAGCGTGTGACATGGAGCTCAGAGCATAGGGTAGGGGGGAGGGTGGGGGTGAAGTGGAGGCTGGGGGTGTGTGGGGGGGGGGCTTTTGAAGAGTTTGACGAACCATGCTGTTGTCATCCTCTTTAGCAGCAAACGTTGTTGTTGCTCCCTCCATATCGGCGCTCTCCGCAGAGAGAAGCAGGGAGGATTTTAATTAATGTGATAAATACTCCATCTATTTCCAGAGAGAAAGATGAAAAGAGAGTGGGCGGAGGAGAAAAAGTAAAGGAGAGAATGGAAGAATGTTTGAGAGGGAGACAACGTTTAAAAAGAGCGTGACTGAGAGTAGAGGGAAACCCACACTTAAAAAAAAAAAAAAGAGAGAAAGAAAGAAAGAGAAAGAAACGTTCATAAAAGAATGTTTTATTGAAATGGAGCGGGATCAATTTATTCATATATTCAGCAAAAAAACCCAAAAAACTCAGCTTGCCAGAGAAAGGAGGCAGGCTTTTTTTTTTTTTCCCTGAGGGCCATATGCCTTGTGTGATTATGGGTCTTCTTTTTCACCCACTCTCTGTCGACTCCTGCTTTCCTGACCCACCCCTTTATGAGGGCAACTGTTCTACACTTTTCATATACATGCAAAGCAGACACACCACAGCTGTGTGTGCGCGCACACGCGTGCGGACTATATTGAAGGAAGCGAATGCTAATTAGCCGTTAATGAAGAGAACGGAATAAGCGTCAGAGGGAGAGCTGTTAATTTGGAGTTTACCGCATCTCTTTCACCTGTCTCCTCCTTCATCCTCCCCTTCTCCCCTCCTCTGTCCTCTCCCCTCCCCCCTCTGTCTGTCACTCATCTAAATCCCTCTGTGTCAGGTTGACTCACGAGAGGCGTCAGTTCTCTCTGGACCATTGCAAGTACACACACACACACACACACACTGAGCTAACTAGGTGTGGTTTTTTTGCTTGAGATACTCTTGCCACATCACAAAGACATGGGGTGGAGCTCAACAGGGCTAGAGGAAAACAAAAAGCCAAAGCCTATCACAAATGATTAAAGACAACCTGCTCCCTAGTAATCTCACATTCTGAAACCCAATCTAAATAGCAAGTGTGAAGAGTTGCCCATCATATTAGAATTTATACATGTCTTACATGACCCATATGTGTCACACGTGCCCTACATTTTCTCGAGTGACACTAGAGTATTAAGATTATTGATGTTTGACCTGGAAATGTTGGTTCTTTTCGTTGTAATGAGGTTATATGCAACTCCTTCCCAGGCCCGTTAGGCTTCTCAGGGCTTGGGTTATATTTGTAGCAAGACAGGGCTCTCTCCTGTTCTCCTATCCATAACCTACATGCCCCCCCGCCCCCCCCCCCCCACCCCTCCTCTTTCCTGTGTACCCGCCGTTCCGCCACAGCTGTGAGAAAACGAGCACCGGTGATTTAACGAGCTTCGGAAGGAAGGGGGGGTGGGGGGGTGGGAGTTCTACCCCCCTCCCCTCAAAATCCGCCGTTGTGCCTGCCGTCACATCGGTAGTCGTACTGAATGCTAAATACTTGATGTGGCAGACCTCCGGGAACGCAGCCACATCCGATGGTGAATGAGAGAGAGAGAGAGAGAGAGACAAGAGGAGGGAGAGAGGAGGAAGAACGAGTGTCGTCTCATTCTGCAGAACAGAGAAGTGGTGTTTTTTTTTTTTTTCTTTTCTTTTTTTGATTCAATATGCAAAACAACTTCTGTGACTTGTCACTTTTATTAGCTGGATAACCTGAGGGCGGGACCAGCGTGTTTGTTCTGAGAAAACATGAAAGACGCTTCGAAATAAGAGGGAAAATTTATTTCGTGTTATTAAAGACTCAGTTCTCCACAGTTTCTTCGTCTTCAGAGGACTCCTACTCTAAGTGCTTGTGGATTTAAGTCTTGGCCAAGGCGGTCTGTTTAGAACAATTTGAAACTGATTTCGAAAGTCTGGTTTCTTTCAGACCATGTCTGTGTTGATGCATTCGCGCGCGCGCACACACACACACGCACACACACACACACACACATTCGAGTTCATGTCTGATTTGAGTACAAAAAAAGAGCTAGATCATTTGTCAGTCCCTTTTTGGTCATGGCCAGCGGGGGGGACTGCGTGATGTCTGATTAAAAACTTAGGCAGGTTTGCTTCTCTTATCCTCCACACTGACATGAAAAAGACTGGTCTTGTTAAAAGAGAAGAGAGAGAGAGAGAGAGAGAAACATCTACAGAATTAATCTACAGAGCATCTACAGAATTAATGGTATATATCAGTGCCTTTTCACTTGACTGAAACGTGAGCCTGAAAGCGAAGCTTTAGAACTACAGCTTGGGTAGCAGGGATGAGAGAGAGAGTGAGTGAGAGAGAGAGAGAGGTTAGGGGGATCAGGAGTCAGATCAGTTTGAAACAGAAGACTTGCTCCTATCACATTCCGAGGAGAAAAGAAAAGTCTACAAATTGACATCCGGCACCTCACAGGGCGGCTTTGTGAATCTCTCTATTTTCATCCTTGCCTCTGAATCCTTTCCGATTTTCTACCTTCTGTATAGAAAGAAGAGCATCAGATTTTATGAGTATAAAGCTAAGGGTCATTTATTGCACAGTGAGGCAGGGGAGAAACCAGAGTACCACGGGATTGAGACAAGTGAAATCTTCCTTTTTCTCTCTCCCTCTCTCTCTCTCTCATTCGTGGGAAAAGGGGGTTAGCTATCACGTGACCTACAAAATAGCATGTAAAATCAATACAATGGGGTGTTTCTAGAAATGTCATCCTTTGATCTAAGTCTGCTCCACAGTACCCTGAGACCTCTGAAACCTGTTCTGAAGATTAACCACGGTGTTCTGGTTTTTTTTGTTGTTTTTGTTTTTTTTTTGTGTGTGTTGTGTTTGTATTTCTTTGCTGGAAATACTGTTACAAAGAGCAAATTGTTCTGCACAAATGCTTCTCTACGCGTCGGCTGGTTTTCCACTGGGTCACAGTTCCGTTTCACTGAGGCAATTTCCCATTTGTAATACAGACTAAAAAAGATAATTTTCTGCTTTGGTGAAATAGTTGTTTATATCATGTGGCCTGCATTTTGTCTGGGTGTTTGTGTGTGTGTGTGTGTGTGTGTGTGTGTGTGTGTGTGTGTGTGTGTGTGTGTGTATGTTTGGCTCTGCTCATATTGGTTTGCTTTGTCTGTGTCCTTGCAGAGAGAAAATTAAATTAGGAGAAAAAAAAAAAGCCCTTGAGTTAGTATAGTGCAGTTATAGATAAGCGCCTGATTGGTTGAATCAAGGCGCTAGCCAGGGGCTTTCAGACAGACCTGATTAATCAAAAGGGAAATGATTGATAAGGGGTTTGAGTAGGTTATTTATAGCTTGCATCATCGTTTGTGCCTCGGGAGTATCACACTCCAGAAATCCCAAAGGAGGTGCAGTAGCAAAAAGGGGGAAAAAGAAAAGCGAGAGGTAAGGAAAGGAGTAAAAGAGAAGGAGAAAGAGAGAGAGACAGAGAGAGAGAGAGAGAGAGAGAGAGAGGGAGCGCAAGATATTCTTAAGACTGAATTTTTGTCGTTACTGACTCATTCATTCATTCATTTGCTATGAAAACATGGTTGTTTTCTCTAGAGCCATATGACGCATGACTTGAGGAGGGTTTGTGTGAATAAACTGTCACACATTCAGTGGAGCAGAACATTCAGTGCTCCGGTTACTGTAAGGGGGCAGCCACTGGTCAGTGGCCAGATTTTCTCTTCTTTGTTTAAGTCGTTGGCTTTGTGGCCAAAAGAGGAAGGTGGAGTTTCTTGCGTCTTTTGTAATCTCTGCCAGCCAATCACAGTAACTGTCTGTGAACTTTTGCTCTCTCCCTGCCTTTACGGGAGAATACTGCAATTCTCCGCTATCAATAAATCTAGTGTCGGGGGCCAGAGCTGACTCTATTTACATTTGCGTGTGTGTGTGTGTGTGTGTGTGTTTGTGTATGCGTGTACTCTTTAATCCGCTAAAGCCAAGTCAAATCTCAAGCAGTTCGAGAAAAGCACAGAAGGATGATTCTCTCTCCAAAATAATTCCTCCGGCTAAAGTAAACTCAGAGGGACACGCATGTTCAATATTGTATCAGTACACCAACACTTCTCCCAAATGCAAAAAGAAAGTCCGTTTTTTTTGTTTGTTTTTGTTTTTTGTTTTTTGTTTTTTCCCTTCCCAGAGTCGCTCACATCAAGACAGCTCTATCCTCCCCAAGAAAACTTAAAACACAGCATGCAGAAGTATGAATGTGAGCCAAACGAGAATATGCCAATTTCGGGCGCGTATGTGAGAGGAATATGAATATTCACTCTCTCAGCCTATCAGTGGACAGCAGTTAAAGCAAGCAGACCAACCACAGAATGCTAATGAGGAGAGCCGCCCTCCTCTTCCTGTGAGCTCCGCTGGCAAACATTGCTGACATTTTCCTCACTTTTCTCGATTCTTTTTGGCCCTCTGGTCTTTTCCATTGAGAGAGTCCACAAATAGAGATGAAATTGAGAGAGACTGAAAGGATCAGGTGATTGAGGTTTGATTTGAGTTAAAGTGAGTTTAAAGGTCACACTAGCAGTAACGTGTTGGGGTACTGGGAGGATGGTGAGGTGGAATTGGAGGTTTGTCTTATGCTGCTGTCCCTACTCACGAGGCTGCAGAACTTACTGGAACGTCGAAGAAATATAGGATGACCAGTAAACAAAACTTAGCTCAGTGTACACAAGTACACACACACTCGCTCTCTAAAACGTGCATTTACTTTAAGTAAGATACACAGGCATGCACACGCGCGCGCACACACACACACTCACACACAGATAGATGCTATTAAAAATTAACCAGAGAGGATGAACTCTCTTTCACCTTGAGCTATCTTTGGGCATCTCTGTAGTAGGCGCCAACTAAATTGTTTGGCAGGTTCCTATGGAAGAAGGAAGATGTTAGTCCATGGTAATGATATTGAATGCGTTTTGTCACTTGGGGATTTGATATCGGGGTGAATTCCATCCAGTTCTGTGTAGGTGGTTTGTTTGAGCACAACATCGAACAGGAGGTGAGGCTGCACAACGTTACCAGTGAAATATCTCTGAAACAAACCTCTACTATGGTCTGTGACCCTTAAACTAGACTACATCCACACGTCGACACACAAACTTTAATTTTCTAGGGAGACTTAAAACACTGTTCTTTCCATATGCTTTGAAGGCTAAGCTAATTGGACACAGTGGAGATTTCTTTTAGTAAGAATAAGCCCCATAATTAATTTTAAAGAATTTGCTCTTGGTTGGAGCTTTTAAAATCCCTCTTTCCAGAACTAATGAGAGTCATTTTTACTGTATAGCATATCCAGTCTTAAAGCAGTGTTTGAGCATAATGCTTCCAGGTCAGTGAGCCAAGGCTTAAGTTGTCATCGCAGTCTTATGATACAGCACTAGAATTGCATATACTGTAACCACGGCGATGACCAAGAGTATAGCAGCCATAAGCAATGGGCAACAGTCCTCTTATGAGTTAACTACTCTTCATAGTCATTCATGTGCTGGGCTTATTGAAATAGCCCATGCACACACACACACCCCTTCTGTGTGTACTGTTTATTGGGTGATGTCCAGGTTTGGAAACACAGCACCCTAAATCCAAAGATAACTCTATTCCAAATAGAGTTTGTTCCATACTTTTAGAGTTACTCTGACCTCGTCTCTGGAAATCCCCAATCCCTTTTCACACTAGCATGATAATGTTAGCAGGAACAGGTTTGGTTTACTATGATTTTGTCTTGATTTGACAAAACTGAAGAGTGTGTTTATGCATGATGGCACAAGCAATGTGTGCTGTATGGATATAAATACCATTCCATCTGTTTTTAGGTTTCGCACGTTGCATTTTTCAAGCGTTAATCCGATCAAAATAGTTTGTTTGAAGCAAACTACAAATTTTCGAGAATGAATTTGATCCAAAAACAAATTCAGACAAACAGTTAACAATTTTCAAATTTGCCTTTTACCTTGGCCCTTTTCTCTGACTTGTGTATATTTATAGACAGAGGAGCAAGAGAGCTGACTGATGTCAGTGGATTCTTAATAGACGTCCAAGGGCCAGGCCTTCGGAGAATCAGCTCGACTTAACATGAGCTCACTCGACACACGAAAAACTTTCACACTCTTTCTCTCTCTATCTTGTCCCCCCCCCACCCCCACCCTGCTCCGCTTACCCCCCAACCTCATTCTAAATGTCACTGTTTCTCACACTCTTCCTGCTTGTCTCAGGTGACTGTTCTTATCAGCTGTGAGCAGGAACTCAGGTGTGAGGTTGTTAAGAGTCAGCAGTTTATGCAGAGCACTGAGAGATGTTGTTTGCATCTTATCATGGCCTAGCGCCCCTCCCCCCCCCCCCCCCCCCCCCCCCCCCCCCGGGCCCCTTATGGTGTAAACGGTCGTAATAAGCCTTGTCCTCCAGACGACATCACCGTCACCATCTTCCCACACCACTGGCAGGTGCTGGGTTTGCTTTCTCACATCTGACAGTTCCCATGACCAGTGCTTCACACAAATTCACACAAACTGAGTGCTCTTATGTGTCCTTATGCAGCAATGCTAGGGAAGAACTCTTTAAAACACTCTTTAAAACGCTGCCTTAAAATCATCTGTTCAGTATCGTCTCTGTCACAGTACGTTTTAGCTGTGAATGGCCACAGGGTATTTTGTGTGTGTATGTGTGTCTGTGTGTCTGTGTGTGTGTGTGTTTGTATGTGTATCCAGGCGACTGACTTGTTCCTAGAACACTAATATTTTATTTATATCCAAGGTTAACTCTACTCTGCCTCCTTTTTATGACCTTATGAAATATTCAGAGGATTTCAGGTCAGCTGTTGTCTACCCAGTCATTTCTCTTATTGTCTGTTGTCTACCCCATCCTCGTTTTTTCCCATATGGCCTTAATATACACACATCTATATTCAATCTGTTCCCGGGATTAGGCCCAAACACTCTGCTGCCCAGAATGTGGGTTCACTGTTTTTGGAATGTGTTTGTCACTTTCTTGTGTGGATGTGTTTGTATATGTAAGACAGATACAGAGCGTAGGCGTGTGTGTGTGTGTGTGTTCTTGTTTTTGTTTTTGGGTCGTGACAGTCAGCTGGGGTTTGTCTCTAGGATACTTAACCTGCGAGTTTGAATCAAATCTACACTTATTGACCGCTGCTTAGAACTGCAGCAGTAAGTTAGTCCTTGTGACAAACTGTCTGGACTCCAGGAATGACAGCTTCCCACAGGGTGATGGAGGACCTGGAAAGAGAGGAGATGATTTAGGCGGTGGAGATGGAGCACATCTGTCATGCATGAGAGATTTAGAACCTCGGTAAACTCTAGAAAATTCTTTTAACTGCATAGGCGCTGTTTCAGTCATTTCTGCAGTATCTGTGTATGCACTCTCACAGATCTCTCTGTTTTACGTGGACGTGCGGTGACGATGGATAATCTGTTATAAGTTAGTCTTGACGTGGACTGTGGCCAGGGAGTAGGTGGTCTCTGACGTGTAGGTAGTCTTTGGCTGCTGAATGATCTGTCGGTCGAGATTCTGCTGTCTTGTTGATCGGGTGGTTCAGTGTGGTTTATCTCAGAACCATATGGTAAAATGTGTCTTGTGATCATAATGATCTCTGCCCAACAGATGGTCTTCAGTGGATAAAAGTATGTTTAGCGCTATCGTTGGCTGGTATGTTGAATTGAACGAGGACACGCTGAGGGAAAAGAAAGTAGCAAGGAGTATGTTCTCCAAGTTCTTTGGATTTGACCAAGGAAAAAAAAAAGAGATTGAAATCCCCATAGCATCCACTGAATATCGTGTCTGTCTGTCTGTCTGTCTGTTCATTACTATTCCTAGGCAATGAAGTCACCACTCTAAAATTAAATTCTTTTGTTGTGCAAAGGTCAGATTGACTTACTAGACTACACTATGTGGTCTGATAAGCATCAAGCTTTTTCTCTCTTACTTTCCTGCCCCATTTCTCTCTCTCTCTCTCACACACACACACACACACACACACACACGCTGACATATACACACAGGCTCTCACAGAAAAACTCTTTATGGCAAATCCTTCAGAGTGCAGTTTTTCATCGCCATTCCCCTCATCCACATGGCAGAATCCATCTCCTCAAACCCAGATACTGCTAATAATCATTAAACTGATCCCAGATCAGCTGAGAGGCAGTCTGCACATTCACTGTTTCTCATGTACCGCATAAATTTGTCTGGCTCCATGCGAATGAGGAACTCCTGTGTCGGGCTCATTCAGTATAAGTCTGAAGAGTGTTTAGGGGGGGGGAAACTGAATACTGTCTCTTCTTGTTATGAGACAGTGTCCAGAAGCATTGTGTGTCCATGCATGACAGTCATATAAGGTGTTTCATTCTTTCAAAGCTGGAGAGTCTAATGCTATACTCACAAATGTCTGAGCTTCTCATAACCACAAAGTGTGTGTGTGTGTGTGTGTGTGTGTGAGAGAGAGACAGGGAGGGAGGGAGAAAGAGAGAGAGTGAAACGGGGTCATAAATATGATTTATGCCTTCATCATAATGTGCAGTTCATATCAGTATCTCACCTCCCAGTGCAGTCAGTGTAGTTTGAGTGGGAGCTCTGCATGCTTCACTAATCAACACAGTCACAGCTGAGCCTGCTGAGAGAGAGAGAAAGAGAGAGAGAGAGAGAGAGAGAGAGAGGGAAAGAGAGAGAGAGAGAGAGATGTAGCTAATGCTTAGTGTTACTAAAACACCCCACATTCCCTCACAGGCCTGAGTGTAACCACCTTCTGCTCTGAAAAGGTCTGATCACTTCCTTTCTCCTGATAGATTTATCTCTGTGAACACACAGTTTACGGAGACACAGCACAGTTCTCTTCACCCGGATATACGGAATGCACCGGACAGTTGATGAGGATGCAGCCTGTCTGTGAATGACCTGAGTTTCCAAACACATATCACATCATCAGCGTTAGGTTATGTGTTAGACATTTACAAGCTTTGGGTTGTAATTAAAGTGTTGTTTACCGCTTATATGGTAATGCTTTCTTTTGACAATGTTTTCTTTCTTTGAGTGGCATGTTTGCCATTTTGTTTCGTACAGTGAGAAACAAAGTAATTTTGGGGGTGTGTGACTGAGTAGAGACACCTCCCCCTTGTCTGCATGTGTCGTTGGTCTTCTCTGATTATTACAATTCTCATATCCTCTTATTGTTAGTCTGTCCTTAAGCGTCATCGTGCTGACTGGATGATGGACCCAATAAAGAAGGTTATTCTAACCAATAAACCATTGACTTGTGTTGTTCTCTGAATTTGAATGAAGCGCTGGACTAATGCTTTGTCTCGTTGCTTGAGCAGACAGATGTGCTTGTTTCAGACGGTCACCTTAACCATTAGCGCAAAATGACAACCTTCTAAAAAGCAAACCACCTCCCCAAGAGGCGGGTTTAAAGGATGACAACAGTTTTAGACAACGACAATGGTTTTAGCCAATGAGATTGCAGAATGGAGCGCTGACGGGAGCACTGCTGGTGTCTCAGAACAGATGCTCAACCAATCAAATGCTCCCAAAATGTTTGTGTTCCACATTGAGTGCCACGAAATGTTTGAAGGAGAACCAGTACCCCTCGTTAAAGGACATATGGCTCTCCTCCTGTCTGCTATTCTCTTTTTCCTAAATATCTTTTCTTTTTCCAGATAATATCCCTTCATCTTGCCATCTCGGCAAATGAAGGAATCTCTGCAGCTCTTCTACGACTTCTGAAAAAAATCTCTCATCTGTTTTTGTTTGGTTCTTTGTTCTCTTCCTTCTCCTCTCTATCTTGTTCTTTCGCTCTCTCTTTTCACTTTTACATTCTACTTAACGTTTCCTCACTGGTTCCCTCAGCCATAATAAGTATTGTGATTCCTACAGGACAGCTATAGGCTGCGTGTGTGATGAGGTTTTGATTGTATCAGATCTCCACCGCACCATCCTTCTTCTTCTCTCTCTCTCTTCTTCAGCAGTATGAGTCCTCCTCTACACTTTAAATCTGCAAACTCTCTCAAAATGACTGCAGTCTAATGAGCTGTACCAGTGAATATGCTAACGCACAGTGTATCCAGTGATGGAAAAAAGACAAGGTGTGTGTGTGTGTGTGTGTGTGTGTGTGTGTGTGTGTGTGTGTCTGTCCACGTGCGTTATCAGCACCTGACAGACATCCTTGAGGCAGTAACATTGCATGCACCTCCCCCTAGACCTTCAATCACTTTCCAACACACACACACACACACACCCACACACATATTTGAGCGTGTAGCTTATTCAGACCCAGATAGTGGCAGTTACTACATTAATTGACAGCGTGGCTAAGGAGATGTATTGAGCTGGAGCTCCAGGGCCCTGACACCCGCTGGAGGTAAGCCCCCCCCTCCCCAAAACCCCCCAGTCCCACCCTGCATCTTCAGCCACTGGGCTCAACTTCACACTCTCTCCTCTGTCGTCAGGGAGATCCAATTTCCTTTTTTACTAGCCCTGCTTTTCCTTGTGATTTATATAAGTCGTATAAATTTATGATTGGGTTATGGAGAGTTTGATGCTAATTGAGTTATTTAAGACAGTGGTTTCACAGAGGTTGTTGCTGCAGGGGTGGGGCGGGGGTGGGGGGGTTTAATGGCAGCAGGTAGGAGTTTAATTCAGAGAGAACTGTGTGTCTTCATTAGCATATCTCCTCCCTGACTCATGCCGTGGAAAGAAAGGAGAGAGTGAGTCCACAGGGCCAGAGGTATAATCTGATTATGCAGTTTCTTCTCTCTCTCTCTCTCTCTGCTTCTCTCTCTCTCTGCTTCTCTCTCTCTCTCTCTCTCTCTCTCTCTCTCTCTCTCTCTCTCTCTCTCTGCTTCTCTCTCTCTCTGCTTCTCTCTCTCTCTGCTTCTCTCTCTCTCTGCTTCTCTCTCTCTCTCTCTCTCTGCTTCTCTCTCTCTCTCTCTCTCTGTGCTTTTAGACTTTTTAATAGTCTGTCTTTATGCAACCTGACCCCCCCCCCCCCTCTCCCTCTCTCTTCATACTGTAACTTTCTATCATGCTTCACGTTTTTCTCACCATCAAGGTGACCATGACTACACTTGGAGTTTTTGGAGATCCTTTGACTTGCATTAACTTTGGACGGTTTCCAGAGGCCACAGTGGTAGCCAGCGTGTTTGTAGAATATTGTGGGAAAAGCAAATGAGGAAAGGGAGTCTAAATTGAGACACAGGGGCTGCACAGAGGCTATGTTTGGTGCTGGGTAATGCTTTCATTTCTCTTGGGGCAATATAGAGAGACTCATTCCAGAGAACCCAGAGAGACCTGAGGCTCCTTTGATCAAAGCCAATGGAATGAGGGTTAAGCCATTTTGCTCTGTTGGAGTCAAGTGCATCCAGATGCTATTCCCTGATCACAAACAGCATAACACAGTCTCTCTCTCTCTCTCTCTCTTTCTCTCCCCCTTCTCTCCCTCCCTTTCTCTCTTCTGAACATTTGAACATCTCTGTTCTGGGGAGTTTGTAGACTATCTGTCTGAAGAGAGAGAATTGTGGTCAGTATGAATAGAAATTGGACTTGTTTGCTTTTTAGTCTTAGCCAAATATGTGACTCAACAGTTTTAACTGAACATTAGTATATTGCTAGCAGCTTGCAATTGATCTCGTTCCCCTCAGTCTTGGAATACCGTTCTGGATGTCTATTTTGTGACTGTGTGTGTGTTGTCTTAATGAGTTTGTATGATGTTAATTGGCTTTGGCTGTGACTCCTGTTATGTTCCGAATGTTTCGGCGGCTGTTCCAGGACAGGCGCGGAGTCAAGCAGTCGTGGTTGTCTGGGACAGCAGACCTTTTTGGATTGTTGTAGACAGTTTGATTGCTTCTGCAGCAATGTCCAGCTGAAGTATCCCACGTCCCTACCGAAAAGAAAGACTTATCTACTCGTACCTGTCCAGCAGCGCTCAGATATGACATGAAATATGAAACATAATGTTGTAATATTTAAGTGGGCTCATTTCTGCCAGAGTTCCTTGCAGCCTTGTATCCACAGAGGTTTGGATTATCTCCTTCTCCCACACTCTGGTTTTGTTCAGCACTGTATCACTGTCATTTCTGCAGTCTGTTCTAATTTAATCTATTATCACCAACACTGCAGAGGTATTTAATACTCCCTCTTTTTTTTTCTTTTTTCTTTCTTTGGTTCAATGGCTTTTCCCACTCGCTCCACCGGTGCTTTCAGAAGCTCAGGTGGGAGGGCTGGATCTTTGCCTACTTTAGCCCACAGCGGGGCTTCACTGCTGGGAAGCCAACAGCAGGAGCACTGGGCCAAGGTGACTGGAGCAGATCTCACAGTGGGGGTATTGAGTGTCGCACCACTGTTGCAGCTGTGGAGGACTATTTTGAGAACAACCCACCCCCCGCCAAATCACCACCACTTCATCAACCCACGTATAAACATGTTCTGATACTCACTCTCTCTCTCTCTCTCTCTACCTCAAAAAGTGAAGTTGTCTCTCTCTCTCTCTCTCTCTCTCTCTCTCTGTCTCTGTACCTCAAAAAGTGAAGTTGTGTTTCTATAGATGCTCAAACTGGTGCAGAAATCACACAGGGTTTTATTGGATTTGCAATGTCACATGTTATGCCACTCTCCTGAGATGAACACAGCAGCTGTCTTGCTTAATGAAATTAGCTCTTACCACCACTTAGCTCTCTCTCTCTCCCACACACACACACTCACACACACACACACACACAGACACACTTTGTCCCTTTCTGACCGAAGGACATGCCGGAGATGTGACGCGTCAGCTTTGCAGTGTCTCTGATTTTTTTTTCTCTAAATCTTGCTCATTGTCCAGAGGAGATTTGAATTCTGTTTTATTACACGTTCGAAAAGATTATCGTCCACATAACCAAACCAAGTAACCAAAATCCCTCAAGGGGCCTGTTTGAAAGTGTCTGGCTGTGATTTTCTGTCCTCTGCCGTCACGGCGCTAATAGAACGTTCCATGCGCGGACCGGAGTGTTTCTTCAGCCGCGTTCTGGGATCCCGGTGGGCTGCACTTTGTTTGCCGTAGCACTATTGAACCACACCTGAATGGGCTAATCAAGAGCTTGATGGTTAGTAGATAAATACACTCGACTGTGTTTGTGCTGGCTTAGAAGAGAAATTGCTTTGTGCAGTTCAGCGGCTCCCCGAGCCAGACTAGAAAACATTTCCCTGAGCCATGCGAGCTGTTTAAAAACCATACCTCCTAAGATGACGAATAAATGGTCTGACCAGTTGGTTTGACATAGCGCCCATTACTGTAATTATCTTTAATTGTGTGATCCAATTTAATTGTATTGAAATTAAATCTTTCCATTTCAAAGTGTAATTGCATTACGATGTTAATGTAATTGTAGTGTTTATTTGTGTACCTTCAAAGAGATCCATAGACTTGATTGTAGCTTAAATATGTTATAGAAGACTGAGTAGTGTGGATCCAGACTAAAGAGATGCCTCTTTGAATTAATACTCTAGAAACAGGTAATTCATTGAACCCCTGCAGTTTTTGGTATATCTTTAATTCAGAGATGTTTAAATATTTCCCTCTCATACAGAGGGAGAAGTTCTGTCAGCCTGCTAATAAGCACAGTGCAATGCGGATTTTACTCGCTCCCTATTTTAAAAAGTTGCTTAATTGAAGTGAGCTGCAGACTTTAATTGGCTCCGAGTGCGGAAAGGTCACTTGCTTTGAGGTGGGGTGTCTTTTTTTGGGGAGAGTGATACTCTTTGTGTGTGTGTGTGTGTGTGTGTGTGTGTGTGTGTGTGTGTGTGTGTGTGTGTGTGTGTGTGTGTGCACGCGCGCACATCCCTCTTTGCCTACTTAGTAAACTGTGCGTCATTCAGGACTTGCAAAAATAGGTTGCTGAAGGTCATTGTGTGCAAACTTTACAGTGCTAAAGCAAAGTGTACGTCAAAGCTGGGTGCGTGTTTGTGTGTGCGTGTGTTTGTTTGGCCCTGTCGAGAAGGGTTGAAATAAACTTGGTGCATTTCATCGGGAGTAAATACGTCCGCTGCCTCTCTGGTTATCTCTGCTGACAAATGGCTTTACGCTGATAGGATCTGCTGAGAGAGGGAGGTGGGTAAGGAGGGAGGGACACACTCTGGCTTTGTTGTTGCCACGGTGATCTTGCCTCAGTCAGCACTTGGTTTCCTTGACTATCAGAAGATTGCACAGTGTTTTATGGTGGTGGGCTGCATCCCACTTTGGGGTGGGAGGAGGACAAGGAAGAGAAGGAGGAGGAGGAGGTGAAGTGGGGGAGGAATGAAGATGTCCCTGAGCCCAGAGGACCACTGCACACATTGTCTGCTTCGCAGTGCTGTGCCGATAACTGCTCCCCCTGACAACTCTGTTACACTTCCTTCTTCACACACAAGAATCGTGTCCTCTTATCTCTCTCTCTCTCTCTCTGTCTCTCTCTCTCTCTGTCCCTTTTTCCTTTACACCCCCCCCCTCTCTCTTTCATGCATGCACACACTTTTTTTTTTTTTTTTGGTCTCACTCCTCTGCTCTCACCCAGGTTGTGTTATCACCCCAGCCTGTGACAACACTTTGACATTGCTTCTTTTTAGTCAGCTCTTCTTTTGTCCTCTAATGAGGTGCACGCCATCTCTCTGTGTTGCCAAGTTCCTGTCGGCCGGACTCCCTATGGGAGAGGCATTTAAAGAGCTTAACATGGCTAACATTCAATTAGAATCTGAATGCAAGACAGACACGTAATAAAGGAACACTCATGCCTGTTTAATGGGCCCCCCCCCCCCGTTTCTGCGTGGCACTGTTTGGTTCAACACACCCTCACTAAAGCCCACTTCATCTGGGTGAATCCCTCACCTCTCTTTTACCCCCCCCTCACCCCCCACCACCCACCTCATTCTATCAATTTCTCCCTTCCCTGAGAGGAGAGATTCCTCCTTTCACGCCGGGATTCCTTCCATCCCTGCATGGTATACGTCTTGTCGCAGACACTTAATTTGATATCCTCTCCAAAACAAATCCCCCCCCCCCTCTTCTTGTGAGTTTGGACTGTGATGTGAAGTCAGAGAGTTTGGCTTGGATCAGGAATGTTCTGGAGACATTACACATTTATCTGCTGCGGCTGGGGTTTTTGTTGGTATAACCAGCATGGTTGGCTTAGCTTGGCGGCGTGTGAAGTGAACAGGAAGGCGGTATCAGATCTTGAGGCCATGTGCTAGGCATCTGAGCTCTTGAGCTCCAGTCAGCAGGACTGGAGGTTTACAGGCATTGCGTAATATATGCTCACCAGACTGGTGTTTGTCAGTTTGAGTAGTAGGGATCTTGTATGTATAATGAAATGACAGAGTCAAATATAAATATATATATATACACACACACACACACACACACACACACACACACAAAGTAAATCAATACAAAGTAAATCAAATCCACCTTAAATGTGAATTGGATGTAAGCACACACAGACTTTTACGCACACCGTGCCTTAAAGTACAACCCTGAGTGTACCTGCATGTGGTCTGTGAGGTGTTAAGATATTAATCATCTCCGTGAGAGAGGAGTTTTGGTTTCAGCTTAGTTGGCTAAAAAATGACTTGTTTGAGTGCGTTGCTATCACTTTCAAAATCTCAAATAAACGTACTCGTGAATATTTTCACATCTTAAAAGCACTAAGTCAGTCTTTCACACTGTTAATCATCCGCATCTTCTTGTAGGTGTGTGTTTGTGTGAGAGAGCGAGAGAGAGAGAGAGAGAGAAAGGGAGGAAGGATAAGATGGAGAGTAAATCCCCGCCCCCTCCCTGAAATGTACGTGGAAATGTAGTATAAGTGACAGAAATCTCCACACAACAGAGAACGAGAGAAAAGACAGTGTGTGACCAAGATTTTCATTCCTCACGGGAGTTCCAAGGTCACAAAAGCAAGCAGACGGAGGACAAAAAATAAAAATGCGGGAACAACAAAGAGAGAGAAGAAAATCAGAGAGATAGAACTACAGACACAGCAAAGACCAGAGTCACAAAGTCAGCGTGAGATTGAAAATCCAAACAGAGTGAAACAGAAAGGCCTTAAAAGTCCAAAATCCAAACGGGATTGTGCGGTAAACGTAACGCAGTACCGCCAAATGGAACGTTTTGTGTCGTTACGACAGTAAACATTATTTTATCCGCATCAACAAGACAGTCACACTTTTTTTTTTTTTAATCCCTGCATATTACTTCACGTATAAACTTGGCGTCTCTGGCTCGGCGTTGCTTTGACTTCTCTTAGGGGCAGAGAGAGAGAGAGAGAGAGAAAGACTACTCTGATGGGAAATGCAGCAGATCTGCCCATAAAAGGCCGGTGGGGGGAGCGTTATCTCGGCGCTGAAACAGATAGGACCCACGGCTTGCTTTTTCTCCCGCTCTGCTTATCCAGGACTAGAGAGAGAGAGAGAGAGTATGAGCTTTTGGCTGGCTACACACTTTTCCACTCTCTCCTTATCTCTGTCAATTTCTCTCCCGATTTTCTGTACGTTTCAGCACACTGTGTAGGTCAGAGAGGTCTAATGCTACTGGAGCTGTGCTCTAGTGAGCATAAAGAGTTTTGCGTGTGTGTGTGTGTGTGTGTGAATAGTTTTAAGTGAATGTGCAGAGATGCTTTGAAGCCAAGCCTTTTCACCTTGACCTTCTCTCGTCGTCGTTGCTTTGGTTTCTACCACATGCTGCTCCTCTCAGATTGTGTCTGTCTGTTTGTTTTCTTTTTCTTTTTCCCTCCCCTTCATCGCACAGATAAGGGTTGACTGATATCCGACGCCTCAAGGAAACTTGATATGTTCTCAATAAAGCAAGCGTAAACGGAAAGAAAAAAGATGTCGATTCATCAGAATGGTCAGATGTGAGACAGGGCTTGGTTTAGTTTGGAGTGAAAGTCAAAGGTGATATTCTCCTCACAGGGTGACTAACATGTCAGCAATATGAATTATTAAATTCTCCTATACGTGCAACTGCTTGTCTTGTTTAGTTCTATAAATCTCTCTCTCTCTGTCTCTCTCTCTCTCTCTCTCTCTCTTCCTGTCTCTATCTCTCTCTCTCTCTCTCTTCCTGTCTCTCTCTCTCTCTCTCCCTGTCTCTGTCTGACAGGCGGCGGCTGAGTATGTGAAGACCCACCTGCCAGAGTCTCTGAAGCAGCAGTTGCAGAGTTATGAGAAGGAGAAAGAAAATAGCCTGTTGTCTTATCCCTCCATCCTGGAGCAGCAAATCCTGAATGTGGATAAAGAGATGCTGGAGAAGCTGTCGGCCTCGTACGATGAAGCAGGTAAGAGAGAGAGAGAGAGAGAGAGAGAGAGAGAGAGGGACGAGGCTCCGGTGATTATAGCGTCTCCATTACAGACATTAAATCTTTCTCTCTTCCCGGACACGCCCCCCCCCCCCTCAACCCCTTACCCCCCCCGCGTTCTCCCTCTCACCATGCTGAAAGAGTGAATTGGCCTCTCATTTTCTGTCGTGCCTGCAAGAGCAAGTTCACCTTGTAGCCCACACAGTAATACACAGTTTGTGTGTGTGTGTATATGTGTGTGTGTGTGTGTGTGTGTATTTATGCACATCACAGCATGGGTGTATTATTTTCAGCCCATCAACATGTCACTTCTCCCAGTGCCTTAGCCTTGCTTTCTCTGCTGTTTAATTAAAGGTTTATCTTTGTGTGGCATGTAGTAATTATCTTCAACGATTCCTCTGTGACAGAGCAAGGGAGAAAACCTTCACTCTCTCCATCATGAAGGAGAGGTGGAGGCAGAGGAAGGAATGGAGAACTGAGATTCTGCTTTCTTTTGTCCATGTTTTTTCTTAGACATGTCCCTTGACTCTGAGCAATCCCAGTACTGACACTCATGTGTCACTGTGGTTCACCGTAAGTTCGAAACGTGAAATAACTGTGATACTCAGTAATTCTCACTTTCTTCAGCCTCCGGTTGGATACATTCAATGAGAGAAGATTTCTTTAAAAAGAAAATCAGCCATGCCAATGGAGAACTGTTCCACAGTTTGGCTGAACTGTTACAAAGTGAGCATCGGGAATCTTGAAATATCACCTAGAGATATACGACACATATATAACATGCATTTATACAAATATGCAAATAGATGATGTTTTATTAATTTGTACTACTTTCCCACAGGCGGAAATGGTTTATTTATAGTGAAAGAGAGCCAGAAAAATGTGTTTGAAATATTAATGGTAAGACACCATCTATCTATAACCACCATCCAGCGAAAGGCGAAACTTTCGCTACATTTTCCAAGCAGTAGTTTGTTTCTTTGATTTCATTTCTATAACCTGAAATTTAGTGGAGTGACAGAGAACTTGAGGTACACCTTGGTCCTGCACTGAAAGATTTGCCTTCAGGCCTCCATCAGCGTAACAGAGGTTGGGCTGTGTGACAGAGGCTGTTAGTGCATTTTCCCTGAATGAGTCAGATTTACTGGGGCTCTTATTTTGAGACGCATTAATAACGCAAGGGGCACACGTCTTAGGCCCGAGTTCTCTTCGTTGTCTCCGAAAGAAAAGCACTCGACCTGACTTTTTATGTCAAATGATCCGCTCGAAGCAGTAATAGACGAAAGACAAAAAGCTGCAAGGATTTACACACACACACACACACACACAAACAAAAACAACTGTTGAGTTACAGCTCATCAAATATCAAAAGTGCATCTAAAACCCCTCTGCCTGGTGTTTTTCCTCTTTGGGCGACCGTCATGTTCTGCTGTGCCTTTTCCGTCCCTCACCTCTTCCTCTTTACGGCATGTGATGAGCTGACCATAAAGTATATATGGAAACTTATATATGGACACTCCACTAAACATAAACTGACAAAGTTATCTTTAAACGTATTGTGGATGATAAATGTGTGAGGAGCTTTGTTAAGGATTTCAGAAGAGAGGAGATTGAGATGATCCAGACAGTTGGCTTTATGTGGAGCCAAATCAGTGACAAAACTGTCATTCAGTACACTAGATCAAGCATGAAGCTCCCATCAAACTTACTGCGCAATGTTCTCCCGGGATCAAAAACAAAGAACGGAGCATACTTTGGCCTGTTTTCTTTCTGCTGGCTTACGAAAGATACGGAGGGATCTCCGACATCCTTACCCCTATTTTTTCTCTTTTTTTTTTTGTTTCTTTTGATCTTCCCATCCTCTGCGTGTCTTTTTATTGGGCGGTTGGAAAGAAGCGTTTAGATCACGTCCTTTGATAATGTACCTGTAAGTTATTACGCTGAAAGACTCCTTTGTGTTTACTGAAGACGTGATGTTCCGTGTTTTGAATTGGATCGGGATTAACTTACCCACAATAACGAGCCGGGTCAAAGATGACACGGCCTGTTAATTGTCATTGAGGGTTTTTATTTTCCTATGATCCCCGTGGCAGAGAGGTGTCTTGGCCTCTCCTGATTGAATCAGAAAGGCCGACTTTTATGTGCAGCGATCAAGGTGTGGTCCAGGAATATTCCCAGAGGTGTACACTAAGACACGCTGTCGGCAAGCCTCTACTTATAGAAGAGATTCTCACTTTACTCACATCTCATCATTGTGCTGCTAATTTTCCCCTCCACCCACTGTTACTGTATGCACCAGAAAGGCCTCAAAGAGAGAAAACAAAGGGAGAGTGTGAAAATGAAGAAGAGATAAACATCTATGTTTGGCTCTTCCTCTGTTCAGCATAGGGCTGTCTCTTTTTGTCTCTCTCTCTCTCTCTCTCTCTCTCTCTCTCTCTCTCTCTCTCTCTCTCTCTCTTCGTCACTTCGTCATGTGTGAGTAGACCTCTTGTTAATGACAGTGGGGCTAATTGGAAAGGGTCAGGCAAGGGGCCCAGTCCAGAGCATTATCTCCCTCACCACAGGGACCAGAGAAAAATAATTAGCCTGACAGCACGCCGCTGGAAGATGACAGCTGTGAACACACACAGGAGGTTTAAGGAGTAAATGAGTGAGGGAGAAGAAGAGTAATGCAGCTTCCCCAGAAAGAGATAAGAGTTTGTAACCAGAGAACGCCTCCCCCCACCCCCACCCCCACCTCCCCATCACTCCTCTACAGTATGTAGTCAGTCACCGTGGATGTTCTCAGCCGATTTTACGTCTTTAACTCACTCACTCCCACGTTCACTCACTCACTCGCTTACTCACACACTCTCTCTCTCTCTTTTTTTTTACTTCTTTTTCATCCTTACTCCTCATCTCCATCCTCCCTCCTCTTCTCCCCAGTTTTCAGTTTGTTTTTCTCATTTTGTCTCTTCCCCTCAGCTATAAATGGAAATAATAAAATCACTGTGTCCTGCTGTGAGTTAATCTCATTTTTCTCCTATCATCCTCTTTCCTCTCATTCTCTCACTCTCTCTCTCTCTCTCTCTCTCTCTCCCTCTCTTTCTGTCTCCATCTCTGTCTCTCTTTCTCTCTGCCACCCCCCCCCTTCCTCATTTATTTTCTCCTCTATCCACCTCCCATCATTTCCTCTCCTTCTTCAACTTACTCCCTCTTCTCCGCTCTTTCCTTGGCCTCCTCCTCTCTCTCTCCTTTACTATCTGTCTGTTTTCGTACTTTTCCTCCTTTTGCTCTGTACACATTATATCTCAATCAGCTTCAGGCAAGCAAGTGAGTTGCAACCACTTAATGATTTAAGTGCAGAGAAAAACCACATAAGTATGGAAGTAGCTGCTCTTAATGGCTGTGGAGAGGCCTGAAATAACAGTCTAATTCAGTTTGCTGCAACACTGTAATGCAGGAGACAAACAGTTTAAATCACAAAACACAACTCGCATTCAAAAGGTCTTGCTGAACATTTGCATCAAGTCCTTTAGATACGAAAAAAAAAAAAATTGCTTAGAACAACTTTAAGGTAACATTTAGATCAGATGGAGACCAACAATAGTTTTGTGGATGGGTGAATCAAAATGGTGAAAACACTTGACTTAGCTTGTTTTTACCACCGTGTTCCATGCCTAAACATCTGCTTCTAATTCAAAATACTACGACAACAATAGATCTCTGTAGTGTGTTAAAAAAAAAACATATAGCGTTTCCTTGGCATATGTGTGTCTCTTTCATTATATTGAGGAGGTAGTGCAGAAAAGCATGTACGGCAGTGAAGCGTTTCTCTCACTACAGGTGTCTCTGTAACCCAGCCCCGGAATTCAGTCTATGGCTGTGTAGAGCCGGCTGACAGGGTTAATTTAAAATGTTGACTTTTTATCCAGGCTTCCGCCAACTGTTTCTTCAGAGACAATGTCTAAAGAGTTTAAATTGAACTTTGTGTAATTAGAAAATACCTACCATTTGAGAGTAAAATGGTTTTAAACTGTTTTGCCTTTAAAAAGGCAAAAACAGATCAAAGCCTTACTGTATGGTCCAAATCAGATACTTGTATCAGATGCTTTACACCACAGTTTTGTCCCCTCTAAATAGTTCTCTTTGTCTGAAAGACTTGAAAGTTTGTAAGCGAGTAGAGGAAGAGTGCTGGGTTTCAGGAGTGAGGCTTGCTTTCCCTGCTCTGGGTGGGTACTGGTCGGAGCAGATGGCGTAACAGACGGTTCAGTCTGTGCTGCTGGGCCTTTGGTGTAGAAACAATGGCTTTGTGTACTGCTGGACCGGTTCACTGACTCCCAACCCCAGGCTTGAGAAAATAAACAAAGACAAGAAAAGAAGACAGAAAAAAAAAATCCCAGATCAATTCAAAGGGGGGAAGGAAAAAGTTAAAAAAAAAAAAAAAAAAAAAGGAGACTGATTTTTGTGGATGTTGGCTGGTTCCAAACAGCCTTGCTTTGTAGCTCCTGTGGCTGTTTAGATTAGTACGGTGTAGAGTGCAAAGCATGTATGTGCAGACATGTTTGTTTGTTTGTTTTCAAGGCGCACTTGGGCGCAACATTTACTACAGCAGGTGTGTGCGTGCGTGTGTGTGTGTGTGTGTGTTTGTGTGTGTGTGTGTTTATTGCTACAAAGAGATGCTTTTTTTTTTTTTGGAGTAAATAGGAAGGTCTCTGCCTTGACCTTTTGCTGGTATGTGCATGTATTTTCATAGCTTTGTTGACGCACTATTAAATGCAGTATCCTTGGGCTTTCCTTTTCTCATCTCATCATAATCTCTCTCTCTCTCTCTCTCTCTCTCTCTCTCTCGCTCTCTCTCTCTCTCTCTCTCAGGAACAACATGTCTTGTTGCTTTGCTGTCTGACAAAGAGTTGACTGTGGCTAACGTAGGGGATTCCAGGGGGGTGCTGTGTGACAAGGATGGGAACGCAATCCCTCTTTCCCATGACCACAAGCCCTATCAGCTCAAAGAGCGCAAGAGGATCAAGAGAGCAGGTGAACTGCAGACGATACTCCAGCACCGCAGCCATCTCCATATTCAGAGCTGTATTCACTCAGATCACACAAGTCTTGGCATGTTATACAGTTTGTATAAACATATTCACTCAGTTGCAAGGCTGACAAAATAAAGCCTGTCTGTCTGTAGGGCCGTCTTTGAAATCCACAGTGCTGTGTTACCACCTGCTGGCGATGGCTGTGAACTGCTCTCTCCAAAAGCTTTGTACCTCCATGAAAAGATGTGCTGTAGTCTAATGATGAAAGAGCCTCTAGCGCCCCAGTGACTTTTTCTCCCCTTAGGAAAATCTCGAAACAAACAAAATGTTGCAAAATGTGTTCTTCACGTAACCCAGTGAAATATACGCATATTCTTAGTGTAACTGACAGAACGGAGATGGTGGCGGTGTAACTTTCAGACTCTCCAACTATTGTTTTTTTGGGTTTTTTTTTTTTTTTTACGGAGTATTTCCATCTGTGATTTCTGGAATGGGTGAAATGAAAAGTAACTCGTCATTACTCCTGTGTTCATTACATCACCTTTCGGTTTTCTTTTTGTGCTAGGTGGCTTCATCAGTTTCAATGGCTCATGGCGCGTGCAGGGCATCCTAGCTATGTCTCGCTCGCTGGGTGATTACCCGTTGAAGAATTTGAACGTGCTCATCCCAGATCCGGACGTGCTGACCTTTGATTTGGATAAGCTGCAGCCCGAGTTCATGATCCTCGCCTCCGACGGCCTGTGGGACGCCTTCAGCAATGAGGAGGCGGTTCGTTTCATCAAAGAGCGCCTTGACGAACCACATTTTGGCGCTAAAAGCATCGTCCTACAGTCTTTCTATCGCGGTTGTCCCGACAACATTACCGTCATGGTCGTGAAGTTTAAGAAGAGTGGTGCAAAGGCTGCTGAACAGTGATGGTGCAACCAGCTGATTATCATTCTGTGTGCATATAAATATAAATTTGTGTATCCATACGTTTAAGATAACCGTTAAACAAGCAATTTTTGGAGCAAAAACTGTTTCTATTAAACGATATGAACGAAACAATGGCCATTCGCCATTCATATGTTTGTTGGTTCGTTTTTAGATAGATCAGTATTGACATGCTGGCAGCCCACACATTTCATCTCATTTTCAGGTCTTAGCTCATTCATTTATATGGTGATGAGGATGATGATGATGGTTTTGGAGAGGAATACAAACCTATGGATTTTCTTATCCTTTGGAATACCCAACCAAAATTAAAGGTTTCAATGCTGTGATCCACATGTGTAGTAACGCATATATCAAAATGGATGCTTTTATAGATTGATGGTAGTTACTAAAATTAATGATTGACTATATAGCTCAAAGCAATTTTAAATATGTCATCCTGTTACACCAAATGACATATTCAAGCATGGCGTGTTGGTGTGCGTGTGCCACTGACTTTTGCATCTTCTAAACCTTTGTTTTATTTTACTATTTACAGAAATCAATAACAATAGATTCAAAGAAATATGTGTTTCCAGATACCAGATTGCCACAGTAAACTAATGAATGAGACAAATTCTTTAGTACATATTGTAACTGGGTTCAGTCTTGCTGTTGTTGCATTTTTATCACAAAAGGTTATAATGGTGTAACCCCCAAATCATATTATTTAAATGTGCTTTTTGA
The DNA here is from genome assembly GCF_902362185.1 of Chanos chanos. Taxonomy (NCBI): domain Eukaryota; kingdom Metazoa; phylum Chordata; class Actinopteri; order Gonorynchiformes; family Chanidae; genus Chanos; species Chanos chanos. The sequence continues at coordinate 12,874,621 of NC_044500.1, read as the reverse complement.
CAGGTGCCCAGAATCAAATTCTTTTTACAATATGTTTATCGTCATGTTTGCCATGTTTTATCATTATGCTTTCAAATGAAGTGAAGAGAGAAATGAAGTTTTTGCCAGTTCATCCAAAACACAGAGAGCAAAAAAAGAGGAAGAGGTGGTCTAAAACATAGGGAAGTAAACTTGTTCTCTTCCCTCTGGTGTTAATGTGGCGTTGTTATGCATACAGCTGTGTTACAAGTGAAATGAAAACACGTCTGTGCTAGTAATGGCAAAACAATACATATATGCATAGCAGCTAATTCACTCTTTGCCGTCAGGCAACTCTACTCAAAAAATCCTTTTCAGCATTTTTGCTTCAATTGTAGATATAATGCTCTAAAATATTTTAACTCGTGATGCCTGTTATTTGTCTTGCTTGAATGATATTTTTGTGCATTTTTTCTGATTTCTAATATCCCCTAAAGACTGCAGTTGAGTTAGGTCTAAACCTAATTCAGTTAATAAACACTACTTTGAATTTTACTGGCTCGTGTAAATACAGGTTCTGAATATGTTGTTCAGTACCAATTCAAATACTTATAATGGACACAACTGCCATTTTGTCGCTATGGTTATTATATTCTGATATTGCTTGAGGACATGTCATCTTTTGTTAATTATGCCATGCCAGCCCAGTAGTCTTTTTTTTATTAAGTATAAAATGTTCTTGCCTTTATTATACATGTTTGCCATATATATTTTTTATGTTAAGACACATGATTTTCTAACTTGCTTCTTGGCTTAAAGAAAACTGTGCTTTTTGAAGTTTGCTCGCTTTTTAGACAAAGTGAACTCCTCAATCCCTTTCTAGGTGGATATTTATCAAGGCCTAATCAAACAATGAGTATGGTGGAGATTTTTTTTTAAGTATTGTGAAAATCTGACACTCAAATGGGACATTTAACAAGAAGCCTTTTAAGTAAATATGCCTTATTTTTACTTAACACATGTTCTCATGTCTTGATTTTTTTTGTTTTTTTGTGCCAAAACAAACATCTCATTGTCTGACATTTCTGTCTGTTAAGTCTCTAACATGACATGCACATTACATGTAGATATAATGTTTGCATAATGGTATCTCACAGAGAAATGGTATGTACAAATGAATGTACATAATCTGGGTCAGTAACACCTGTGAGATAGACGAAAATAACACATATCAAATAAGATTTAATAGAATTAGAATCTTTATATGTGTATTTTTGATTGTACATTCTTCCGGAATACTGTATGTGTCGCAGAATGTTGATGTGGAAATTGTATTTGTTTTGCTCAATTTAAGAAAATGTAAAAATGAAAAAAACATGAAATAAAACATATGAAACTCTAACAATAAAAGAGCAATGTGTAAACTGTCCATGTTTGTTTCATAAACCAATTAAGAATAGAAGTTAAAAATAAAGACAAAAATAGTTAGTCAAATGGACTACTTAAAATTGTAGATTGCACTGGCTATCATCTATTGCAGTTCACTTATGTCATTCTTATATTAGATAATGAAATATTTCTTACTATAATGCAACAGGTTTGGATTACACTCTACTGGAATGAACTGTTTGTGGATTAACATTCACATGAAGCCCATTCCGTACCCAGGCTGCCTCCCTGTTGCCATTAATAACAACATCTAGTCACCTGGCAGCATGGACTGTTTTGTATGTCTATAAACTGTTACGACAGATATTGTATCATGGAACTCACCAGGGAAAAAAGCTATTGTTGGCTCAATTTATGACACAACTTCGCTACGTGTCTTTTTCTGTTGCTCTCTCTTCTGTTGACACATTTTTATTTAACTCGTTACTCATTGTCATAGCATTTTCACATTAATGATGAAATGTTTCAGTCATTTACAGTTTGCTATCTGCATCATTTTATGATGGGGTGATCATAAGTCTTTTTTACTGTGAAGTTTTCAAGAGGTTAAGGACGAAAAGCCAGTGATATTTTGTTGAAGGTGTCATGTGACCTTGCTTCATGAATTTTTTGTATACTCATAAATAGTCATAAATATCCATGACATCAGGGTGGATATGAATGACTTCACCTCTCTGATAGCAGTGCTTGGAAACTGTGGAACGAGGCACAAACTCTGAACGTCCATACAAGGAATTCCTGTTTTAGATGGCTCATAACAGGTGCTCATCCTTGAGTGTTCCCCTGTAATCTGAGTCCCCCAGTGACTCAGGGTTCTGTTGTCACTGCAGGGAAACCTAATTAAGTTTACCATAAGAACTTGCACAACTCAAGGGATCTCACAATAGGAGCAAAGCATGCTGACCACTCCTGTGGACTTTGACCAATCTCATTTGCATGCTAACTGATGTTTCCTCCTTTATAAGTAGCCATTCCCTCCCTAGCTGCTTAGAATACACAGATACTGTGGCAAACCCGCAGTAGTGACAGTAGGAACAGCAGCAAGACCGACCGGATTTAAGATTGATACTATGGGTCACCAAGGTTCAAAAGGCACTGCAAATGCTCAGATTCTAATGTTAGGCCTGGATGGTTCTGGAAAGTCTACCCTACTCTACAAGCTGAAATACAACGAGGCAGTGGAGACTGTGCCCACAGTGGGTTTTAATGTGGAGATGTTGGAGACAAATGAGAAATCACACACACTGACAGTTTGGGACGTGGGAGGACAGTCCAAAATGAGGACCCACTGGAAGCATTACTACCAGGACACGGCTGGACTTGTGTTTGCGGTAGACAGTCAAGATGAGAAAAGACTGGAAGAAGCGAGGCGAGAACTTGAGCGGGTTTTGGAGAGTGATTGCCTCAAAGGATTGCCATTGGTTGTGCTGGCCAACAAACAAGATTTGCCAGGAGCTGCATGCCCAGAGGATATCACAAAGGCCTTGAACCTAAGGGTATTGTGCGGTGACAGAAACTGGTTTGTCCAACCGTGTTCAGCCAAAACTGGAGTAGGTTTGGAGGACAGCTTCCGAAGGATGGCCTACTTTCTCAAAGCTACAGTGGTACAGAGAAAACACAGTGGCAAAGGGCTGCTGTCAAGGCCTAAATACCTTAGGACCTCACTGAAATCAGTAAATTAGGACTGGAATGCTATAACCTGAAAGTGTACATACTTATTGTTCGGCATAGCTGCAGTGTGAAACTTAGAACATGAACAGTTTCCTGTCCTCCCTGAGCTTGGGTGTGATGGAATTTAAACATGAGTCAAACTGTTGACATTTCAGCCATGTTTACGTTTACGCCTGTTAAAATTGTAAAGAAAAAAGTGTGTGCATACACACACACATATATATATATATGTGTGTGTATATATTTATACATGTGTGTGTGTGTGTGTGTGTGTGTGTGTGTGTGTGTGTGTGTGTGTGCATACATACACATATATACACATATGTGTGTGTGTGTGTGTTGTTTTGACAAATGAATGTATCTTTTTTTAAAGGTTTTAATCCATTCCAACAATGTATTTATTTATTTTATTCTTTTTACTTATTTAGATCTTCGTTGTATTATGAATTATATGTATTTGTTGTATAAATAAAGAAAGTTCCCGTGTTTTGAGATGCGCATTCTTCGTTTGCATTTTATTAAATTCTTTTTCATTGAACTTTATTAGATTGCACTCTGCTATTTTATTCTGTTGTTGTGTTTTGACTTGTGCTGGACGGTGCTGTTGTGGCACTCGAACTTCCCTCGGGATTAATAAAGTATTCGTATTCGTAAATTCATCAGTAATTACTCTTAAGTCAAAAGTCAAAAACGCAGTACAATATCTCGGCACACTCCGCGCACATAGTGTCACTTCTAATAAAACAATTCCATCTAGCGGCAATATTTCACAGTCCAGGAAAGAGGAATTCCGCACCCCTCTACGCCAAACTGAGAACGAGGCTACGCCTGTACCACCGGCATTCCCAGTATGCACCGCGGAGACATTAGCAAAAAATAGTCCGGTAACTGAAAGGGCTGAGAAAAAGGGTGTCCGAAGAGGATAGCTCTCACAGTACTTCGTTATATACTATAGTAATATACAGTTGCAAACATGACTGACAACGACAAATTAGACAACCAGAGGTTGAAGAACTTCAAAAACAAAGGTCGCGATTTGGAGGTAAAGTACTCGAACTCCTACTGGGAGCTCCCTTTTCTCTTCGTAATGCGCTATTTTGTTGCCTTGGGTTCCGCTGTGACGTCGTTTGTAATTTCCAGCATCTGTGCTAACCTCGCTAGCATAAAACTTATCCTATAAACTCACGCTAGGCCTGCCTGATTATGTGCAGGCATGATCAAGGCCTAATTTCATATTTATAAATTCGTTAATCTGTTATATTTACCGAACCTAACACGTGAAATGATGTGCTAGCTTACTAGCTGGTTAGCTACTTGCCTTGCTAACTTACCTAGCTCTGCTAGCTAAGCCTGTCGCCTTAAACGCCCTGCCTGGGTTAGGGGAGGTTTGCTCCCCGAGCCACTATATCTTGTTGCTTGGCATAAATTCTAGCTATGCTTACCATGCTATCGTTAGCGAGCATTAGCTTTCGAGCTAACGTGGTGAATACAGGGGCCTTGTGACGGTAGCTTTAGTCCAGCCAATTTTTATCTTGTTTCGTTTCGAAATCCCTGCGTATAGAAACGATTCTTTGATGAGTTCGTTGTTTTGTTCAGTGGACTTTACATCAGTTCACTTAGTATAGTTGACCAATTGGCTTTAATGCTTAACGAAGTTAACACTACAGCACTGCCACATTGGGCTGGATTAACCAAGTTAAGTTGGTTAGCTAACCACCTGCGTTTAGCTAGCCGACAAATGCTTTTTCTCGAAATTAGACAGTACTCTTTACATTTTCCATCTGCGCATATATATAAACGCATACAGCCACCGGCTGAGATATCTCCCTGTTAGACTGATGTAAAATGTTGTTAATCCAGGTTCTTGGAGATGGAGCCAGTCTAGCCAAACAACTAGCTAACCACCTTTTGTAGGTTAACCAACCAATCCGCTCAGATATTCATCAGATGGGATATTAGCTTGATACGTTGCTACACACAACGTCTTGTTTAGGTGATTATTTAAAATGGATGGCAGATTCTGATGTTTTCGTGCAATAAATTAAAGGTCGTTGTGAATGTTTGTTTGTACGGCTAGTTAAGCAGTGCGAGGTCGCAAGTTATTTCTTGCAGCGTAGCTAACGATCTTAGATGGTTAGTCTATTCTTTGCAGCAATTTAGGATACAACATTTCTACTTTCGACCAATATTGAACACAAATAATAAAACTGAACAAAATTAACCGACTTTTAAAAACATGTCGCAGCCTATGCCGCCACCCAACCCCATGTATTGCACAACAGCTAGTCACTTACTAGAAGTCTTTCGAGAGTAGACATTTCCTTTAATCTGTAGTTCCCTCTAACTAGTGATTGAGTTGTTCTTAGGTCGCTATGCCACAGAGTACTCAACAGTGTTATTGGCTAGGTCAAGCATAATGTATTCGTACATACATAGTATAAGTGTAACTGCTGCTTTTGCTGATGCCTATTAACGAGATACAAATAGATTTCAAATGTACGTATCTCTGTAAGCAAGTGGTGCAGTCTAAGGTGATCGTTACGTGATTTACTAAACAAAATACATAGCACTGCATAAATCAAGTCGGCAGCTCCTTGTTAATCAACTCAGGGTGCATCACAGTAAACCTTTAATGCTCAAGTGATATCCAAACATCTATGATGCTTGGCTTTTCATCCGTTGTTTTCTCTTTGTATTCCTGTTCACTTAGGAATCAAACCTAACCGCTGGGTTGGTTTATGTAGTCCTTTGAGTTAACTGGCTTTGTAGCTCCCAGATCAAAGGATTTTGGTTTTATTTCCTCTGACAAGGTCAGAAGTTTCTGTACATGGTTCCAGAACATTTCTTCAGATCAAGATTGAGGTCTGTGCCAGCGAGTTGTTGTATATTTGATTATGACCGCATTCAACAAAGGCCAACTTGACTGTGAGGTGGGGAATACATCGAATCACACCGAATGTATCATCTCTGACCTACATGTCACTTCAAGCAGATGACAGTCGAGTGAATCAGGGGAGATGGATCGTTTAAGATGAATGCATTTCTGATTAGAGGTTCTCTGCATTTGTTCGTGGCTCATAAATTGTGAAAATTACACTTATTGCTTTGTTTGAAGTTAGACAGAGAGAACTCCCCTTTGGAAAAAAAAAAAGAAAGCATCAAATGCAAGACCATCTGAAGTATGAAATGAGAGACATTGAATGTTCTCACAGTTGCGTTGTTAACCAACCGCCTAATTTCAACACTGCAGTTACTTATATTATAGGTCATAAAATACTTCTAATCCCTTTCCACAGTACGTATTTTACCATATGATTCAGAGTCCCGATTTAAGTCCCAGGACCCGCATGGATGCTGACTCTGGAGACTTAGTCCTGCGTAAGGCTGTTTGTGCATGTGCGCCGGTATCACTTTAACTGGGTGACAGGCATCAGGCTGTCATTCCTGAGACGCCTGGCCTACTCTCCAGCGCAGGAGGGATGTTATCAGCCTCTCTTCCTGGTGCATTAGTCAGGGCCTGGGGCATGAACACACATGCAACTCTGCTTACTCTCACACTAAATGCATCATCCTCTGACCTGGATTTCACTTCTCATAGATAACACCTCAAAATATAAAGTGAGATGTGTCATTGAAGGTTCTAATTCTCGTACCATCAGATAAGTGCTCTGTTTTTGTGTGTGAGCCCTAGCAGTTTTGAACATTACAGTTATTGGCACTTTTTTTTTTTTTTTTAAGTATCAGATTGAGTCAGTGGGGTACATCTGGAATGATCTGTGTGGGTATTTTTAACTACTCAGATGACCCAGCGTTAACACGACCATCTAACTGTAATTCTGGTATTAAGTGAGCACCACTTCATGCTTTTACGAATGGAAAAAAGTCAAAATGGTTTACAGCTAAACCTTGGACTGCCTCATCTGTTAACCGCCTACACTGTGTTTGCTATTGTTTCCAGCTCATACCTGATAGTTCACTGTTATTCATTTAGGCCCTGAAGTACTGACGATTTACTTATCATGTTAAAGGTGACTGTTTGTTATCTTTATTTGACAGACCATGAGGAGACAGAGGACGGAAGTGGTGGTTGAACTGAGAAAGGTAATCATGGTCAAACCATCTCCATTTGGATGTAGAGCTAGAAAATACACAAATACACACAACTTTCAAGCAGGCATTACCTCTCTGACATGAGGTATAAAATTTGCATTGCAAAGGAATCTAACATTCCTTTTCAGAGTCTATTAATATTAAATGCCGAGGAAAATTTTTTTGAGCGCTACGAATGATCGATCACAGGGGAGGGGGAAAAAATGAAATATCGTAAATGTTGATTGAATCAAACTCCTCCATCCAGAACAAAAGGGACGAACACCTTCTGAAGAGGAGAAACGTGCCCCATGAAGACATCTGCGACGACTCTGATGCTGATGGAGATTTCAGAACGGTGAGCTCAGTTTTCGGTCGTACCCAGTCATTTCCCCCGAAACTGACGTCTACCCCTGTTAGCCTTGACCCTCTTAATCCAAACGGCATCCCAGAAACATGCAGATTGCAAAGTTTGTGCCTCTGTATTTCACTCAAGGTAATCACTGAATTCCATGTTACGGTTCTAATATAACACAGTGGCTTCTCAGACATTCATGGGAATCTGTCGAGAGAATTACATGCATTTGTTTTATACTGTGCTTGTAATTGTGTTGAGATGAATTGGATTCTAATGAAGTTTTTAGGTTCTCAGCGGGGAAGGGAGAATTTGTTGTTGGTACCAGCTGTGCAGTTGTGTGACAGTTGATTTGTAAGTTATTGACATTGCACGGTGCAGTTCTCTTCATGCAGCGCTGTGGGAATTTTTTTGCCCTGCGTCACCAACATGATTGTGATCTTGTTTTTTTTTTTTTTTTTTTTTTTCTTCTGTTCACAGCAAAATGCCTCTTTAGAAGCAATAGTACAAGTAAGTTGCCTGCTCCAGTCTCTCTCATGCAGATATGTCAGTTATAGATGTTGTAACCAGTAAATCAGTCGGATTTTAGAGAAATATGAAGAATGTGTATTGAAGCAGTTGATTGGGCAGAAAGTTGCCGTGATATATCGAGCTTTAAGAACATAACGTGGTTGTGCAAGTGTAAGAGCGCTGTTACGGTTTCAAAGGGTACCGTCATGACGTGTGTAAAATAATCCTTTAAAAAGATTGTTTGATCTCTTTTAGAATGCTACCAGCGAGAACCAGGGGATTCAGTTGAGCGCAGTGCAGGCTGCCAGGTAAGCGCTGTTTGCCGTCTTGCCTCACCTGACGGATGTTACTATGCCAACTGGCTTAGAGACTCAAACATTCCGCACAGCGTTTTCAGAATGTCTGAAGAATGTTGGGCAAGATCAGCTTGTTCCGTCTGCTTCCGACACCGTCTTGTTTTGTACTGAGATGCAATGCATAACTTAGCTGTTTTCGTATGGTCTGGTAATGCTAGCAGTGTTTGGCAGCACTGTGGATGGATGTCTGTGTGTTGAAATGTTGAGCTCGTTAAGTTGTTTTTTTGTCAGTGGGGGTGAGTGATGGACAGAAAACGACAACCCTCCCCTTTTGTGTGCAGGAAACTGTTATCAAGTGACCGTAACCCTCCAATAGATGACTTGATAAAGTCTGGCATTCTGCCCATACTGGTTCACTGTTTGGACAGAGATGACAAGTAAGTCAGGCGTTTCGTTTGTATTCGTATAAATAAGCATTGAAAGTTGTCCTTGAATACTGCCCTTTGTATGATCATCATGGGCGACTCAGTGGAGATTTTTGTCAGTAAATTTTCGCTGTTCTTTTCTGTCTGTAGTCCGTCTCTCCAGTTTGAGGCGGCCTGGGCTCTGACCAACATCGCTTCAGGGACCTCTGAGCAGACGCAGGCGGTCGTGCAGTCCAGTGCGTACCCTCTGTTCACACACACACACACACTGTAGAAGTTATTTAACCCCCTTTCATTTTAAGTGAAGGCCCCCCAAGCGCAGTTTCGTATGGATGGCTCGTTTTTTAAAACTTCTAAATTAATCCCCAGGCGTTTCCCTTGTGCATCAGAAGAGTCTAATCGAGTGTTGCATTTTTGATGGTCACCAGTCAGACAAATGATATTTTCTCAGAGTCTGCATTCAGAGATTTTCAGATCAAATGCCATCTCATCAGATATGGGTTGGAACGGCCAGCGTCAGTATGGATTGTTCTTTTTTTTTTTTTTTTCCCCCTCCGCTCATCTTTTAAGGGAAACTTACCATCTTACTGTTCACTCATGATCTGAAACAGTAGGATTTTTGGGACTTGAACCTGTGCTTGAAAATAGGAAGAGCTCTGAGAAACACAGCGGACAGGAATGTAACGGGCAGCTCGGGCTTGATGACAGGATGACGTGAGTCAGAAATGAAAAAAAAGTGTTGTTGGGTCTGACTCATGATGCTCTGTGTGCTTTGCCTCCGTAGATGCAGTTCCCCTGTTCCTACGGCTGCTGCAGTCTCCACACCAGAACGTGTGTGAGCAGGCAGTGTGGGCTCTTGGCAACATCATAGGTGAGTGTCACCTCAGGATTACCTGCATGCTGCTTATTGTCCCCATTAAATTGAGAGCGTGTGTGTGTATATATACACACACACACACACACACACAGATATATATATATATATATATATATATATATATATATATATATATATATACATACATGTGTGTGTGTTTCTCCCATTGTATTATTGTTTGGCATAGATCAGCGTTTCTCAAACTCCGGTCTGCGGAGGGGTGGGGTTAGGAAACTACCAGGTCCCGGCCCCTTTGACTGAACTTCTTGTTTTGAAAATAGTAACAATTGTAACCGCCGGTCCGCAGAGCCCTGCCGCTGCGCCAGTCAAATTACGCTTGGTGCTTCTGTCACTCGCCAGGTGAAAACAGTAACATTTTATTCAAGGCTCTAGGAGGCTAAACGTCCCCGCCCGCGAGAACTTGCTTAAAATGTTACCGTTTTCACCTGGCGAGTGACAGAAGCAACGAGCATAATTTGACTGGCGCAGTGGGGGGTTTCGTGGACCGGCCGTTTCCTGTCGCGGATCTGCGGGTCATAGTTTGAGGAAAGCTTGGATAGATCATTCCAGCATTTCGACAGTTTCTAGGAATTTATATGCTTGGGATACTGTTAAGGTTTAGAGGAATCTGAAACTTTTTTAAACAAGCATAAAAAAGATCCCCTGGACCGTGTTACGACGTCCGTCATGATTCACCCGCCTCTCGGAATTCACCTGCCTTTCTCTTTTTCTTTTTCTTTTGTTTTTTTTGTTTAAATAGGCGATGGTCCCCAGTGCAGAGACTATGTGATCAGTTTGGGTGTGGTCAAGCCCCTCCTGTCCTTCATCAGCCCCTCTATTCCCATCACCTTCTTGCGCAACGTCACCTGGGTCATGGTGAACCTGTGCCGCCACAAGGAGCCCCCTCCCCCCATGGAGACCATCCAGGAGGTGTGTGGGTTTTTTTTTTTCTGCGTGTACATCTCTGCATGGTATATGCATACGAATGAAGATGTGTGTGCATTTACAAAGAATTCTTTTTCCTCTACTTGCACAATGTAAAAATCACAGAACTGCATGTTTAGGATTAGAACTTGATTTACATGTACATAGTGCTTAAAGGGAAAAGAGAGTCTTTTTAAAATGGATTCAGTCTGGATTTATGTGAGATTGCGTTTCTGAAATACAGAGCGCTCGCTCTCTCTGTTTCCCCCTCTGTTGGCTGAAATGAGTCCCTCTGATGGAGCATTTGAGTTCTAATTTGTTTCCACTCTTTCTTGCCCCCCCCCCCCCCCCCCTCCTTAGATTCTGCCCGCTCTGTGTGTCCTGATTCACCACACCGACGTGAACGTGAGTGCTTGCATGATCATGACAAGACATTTCACACAGTTCTTAAACAGAATGTAAAGTATGTGGAAAAGGAAGCGGCAACAGAAAAGGCGCGGCTGACAAATGGGGACACCTTCACGTGAAAAATACAATTTCTGGAACTCAAAGAATCCTTTGAACGTATTCGTTTGAGTTGAAGTGATGGGTACGGTTTAACCGGCTCTTTTTTTTTTTTTTCATGAGTAGATTCTGGTGGACACCGTGTGGGCTTTGTCCTACCTGACGGACGCAGGGAACGAGCAGATCCAGATGGTTATCGACTCTGGAATTGTCCCTCACCTGGTACCCCTGCTCAGCCACCAGGAGGTCAAAGTTCAGGTAAAGAACAAAGCGGTTATTTTCAACAGAAACAAAAGGCTTCCCGCCGCCCTTCCAAAGCCAAGTCAGAGCAAAGGAGCCGCGGTTGCGTCGCGCGTAGCGTCTGGTGAACGTACTTCGGTGCCTTTCGCTGTTTTTTGGGTCATGTTGTGGTCAGCGTGACTTTCATAATACATTTGCCCTGTAGCACAGTAAGATAGCGTTGCGGTGATCATTTCTGATGGAGTTAAAGGGGAAGTCCAACCGCACAACGTGTTATGATGAATTAGCTCTCGCTGTTGTTTTAGCCGTTAGTGCTATTTTAAAAGAAACACATTAGTGAAGGAGGGATGTGAAGTATATTGAAAGCAGGTGCCTTCACACAGGTGTGGTCCTTAAGTTAATTACGTAATTAACCTCCTGGCATGCCTGTGGTCGTATATATAAAAACGCCAGACAGCCTCATTAATCTTTTATTTTAGCCGCCGTAATCAGAGGACACCGACGTTGTAAAAGCGATAAAAATAGCAGAAGTCTTTTTGGCCAGGGTCAACATTCAGATCCTTATGTAAGCAAACATAAAGCTCATCTGTGTCGTGGCCTTTATCCTGTGGTGAAGCGTACCCGTCGTCATGCGCGTGGTTGACTACGCTCTTATCGATAGGGGCGCGTACGCTCGCTGGTTCGAAGAACGCAAAACACGCCGTAAACCGTATGCGACGGCCATCTCAGACACCAGATCTCGACTTAGTTGGAAATTTCCATCACATCAGCAAAACACAAAACAATGGAGGGTTTTTTTTTTTTTTTTCGCTGAGGACTGGACTCCCGTTCCCCCGGCAAGGTACCAGACACTTTAATAATGTGTGCCAAGGGGCACGGATTTGGCAGCGTTCACTTGTTCGCTGCCCCGTCAAGACGCCTGGAGTGTCCTTCACTCTGGCAGTCACCGGTACTTTCCGCCGTTTACTTGTCATTAGGCAGAATGAATCTCTTAAACGAAAAAAAAAAAAACCAAAAAAACTCCATAGAACCTGATGGATGTAATCTCAGGGAGCTGAATGATTTTAAAGGCTCCCCTTTAAAATAATTGTGTTTTCCGAGATGTGTGGATCATTACAGCATATCATGTTAAACAGAACCCACGATCGGAGAAGGTTTCGCGTCTGTCAGTCACACAGAGAGAAATTCCTCAGAGTCTGGCTGGTTCTTTCTGTCTGTGTGTGTGTCTGTCTGTCTGTGTGTGTGTCTGTCTGTCTGTCTGTCTGTGTGTGTGTGTGTGGTTGTGTGACCGTCTGCTGGGTTCCGCGCGGCTAAGGCTGTTTGTTTTGCCGTAGACTGCCGCGCTGCGAGCCGTGGGTAACATTGTGACTGGTACAGATGAACAGACTCAGGTGGTGCTCAACTGTGACGCCCTGAGCCACTTCCCCGCACTGCTCACACACCCCAAGGAGAAAATCAACAAGGTGCGTCCACACACACACACACACACACACATAGAGCGCGCTGCATGCTTAAGGCATAGACTTTGCCTCTTGGTATCTATAACCTTTTTGCTTTTTTTTTTTTTTAGATTGATAAAAATAAAGGTTGAGCAGGTTGGATGTGATGAAATTAGAGACATGGTGCCAGTGTGAATGATGAGTGAGACATGTTTGGTAAATTAATTATATATAAAATGTTAGGAATTTAGCAGGCCATCGGAAAGAAAAAAACACACTAGAGTGTAGTTCAAAGGTTACTGTAATGACTAAGTACGTAATGTTAGAAGGGTTTGGGGCGGGGCTGTAGAAGTGTGTGTGTGTGTGTGTGAGATTGTGTGTGTGTGTGGTCATACGGTTGGTGGATAGAGGGCGCTGAAGACCAGTCAGTCTGTGCAGATAAAGGAGTGCATCTGAGGCCCGTCACACAAGCAGAGGCCTCTTTGTGACTGGGCCGATGATTAGAGCCTCAGAACCGCCCCGGTCCCCTTCCTTCGGCACCACTGTCTCGACTAGGAGCCGTGTTCTAACACACGCCATCCCTAGACTCTGATCCAACATAGACTCAGTGCTCAAACATTCAGTGTTCAAGTGTTTAAACTCAATCAGTCCACACAGATATCGTGTTAAAACACGCCTCATGTAATCTGTATAACTGTATGAATAATTAGATGTAGGCCTGGCCTATTGAGTAACGCTTTTTTTTTTTTTTTTCTGGCTGTGGTGTTGTTTCCTTTACAGGAGGCTGTGTGGTTCCTGTCCAACATCACAGCAGGAAACCAGCAGCAGGTCCAGGCTGTGATTGAGGCCAACTTGGTGCCTATGATCATCCTGTTGCTCGACAAGGTGCTTTATTTACTCCATCACAATATCTTTACCCTACTTACCTGCACTTTAACCCTTTTTTTTTTTTTTTTTTTTTTTTAGCTAGGTTGCCATCGCACTTTCAGTCTGTTTTTTTTTTTTTGTCTAAATGAAGTGAATGTCTTGTTTCAGGGAGATTTTGGCACTCAAAAGGAGGCAGCTTGGGCTATAAGCAATCTCACAATAAGCGGCAGAAAGGAGCAGGTGGGTTTCCAGACCTCTCACGGCCTCTCAGCCTGAACAATCTTCCGCTTGAATGCAATTCCAGCAGCATAGGAAACGTTAGTGCATATGGAGGAATAACAGAGCGTAACTACGTCCCTTTAGGTGGCGTACCTGATCCAGCAGCGTGTCATCCCTCCTTTCTGTAACTTGCTGACGGTGAAGGACGCACAGGTGGTTCAGGTGGTTCTGGACGGGCTCAGCAACATACTGAAGATGGCCGACGAAGAGGCAGAGACCATCGCAAACCTGATTGAAGAGTGTGGAGGTGAGGAAGACTCTTGTTTTTTTTTTTTTTTTTGTTTGTTTTTTTAAAGTGGTCTTTGTAATTGAATAATGGCCAACTGTTCTGGAGGAGCACAGAGAGATTATCTTACCTGTTAGATTTGGAAAAAAAAACAAAAAACATTTTTGATAATATGTTGATGTCATTCCCTTATTTCCATTTCAGGTCTGGAAAAGATTGAGCAGCTACAGAATCATGAGAATGAGGACATCTACAAACTGGCATATGAAATCATTGATCAGTTCTTTTCATCCGATGATGTGAGTTTGAGCACTGGACTTTATATAAGTGCAGTATTTTAATGTGGAATTCTCAGAAAGGCAAATTAGGGCCTACTAATCAGTTATTTAAAAAGGCCTTGTTATCAGTGGGACATTAACAGTCTGTGACATTAATGGTTACACATACTCAGGCTTCGTGAATAATTTTACAAGGAGTAATCCAAGTATGATAATGTAGTTTTAACGGCACTCGTTTCCACCCACGTGAAATAGCCATAAAAAGCGTAAACAATTTCTTTAGGTTCTCTGTGGATTATGCGTATCTTTCATCTTTTCCCGTGGAACCGGCCCTTACTTTCCGTTTCACATATTTTGAATATTTTGATATGCTATCAGTTACGCTCGTACGATACATTTGAATTTTGTTTGCATTTCCTCAGATTGATGAAGACTCCAGCCTGGTTCCGGAGGCCATCCAAGGCGGAACGTATGGCTTCAACTCTTCAACCAACGTGCCAGCAGAGGGGTTTCAGTTCTAGAAGGCATCTCAAAAGTTGGGAGTTTTGTTTGCGATGCAGCACTCTGTTCAACATTAAAAATATTTAGGAGCGAAAGAGAGCGAGAGAGAGAGAGAGAGAGAGAGCGCGAGAGTATGAGAGAAATTAGATCCATTGTGCTTGGCTCGTGGGATCCATGGCTGCATCTAATCCGAGAGAAATTGTGTGGATTTCGTTTGGCATTCCGAGGGAACCAGCCCAAATGAAGTTTGAGATGGCGAGTGGGTGCGAGAGTGAGAGTGAGTGGTTACTGTATGTAACAAAACACAACCATCTACACTGTATGAGTTTAGGGACATTTCGTGAAACTTCACAAAAAAAAAAACACACAAACAAAACGTATGGGACATGTCTACTAAACAAAAAACAAAAACAAAATGATGTCACAAACGGGAGTAATAAGACATCACAATCCTAGCAATTGACAGGAAGAAAACAAACGTTAAACGGACGAACCTGCGACAAGCAAAATGAAGAACCATATCACACTTCTGAGGATGTCTGACCAGTAGGGGGCGCCACTCTCGACGCGCTTCTCCCTCACAATCGGCCACAAAGTGAGACCCGTGTGTGTGAATGGACCCATATTCGTATGAATGTCTGGACTCAGTGCTGAGGAGCTTGGTTCATCTCCTCTGTTCTGGGATGGGGGGGAAAAAAACCCCTTTGTGGGCGCAAGGGGCCATCTTCCCGCACCACAGTGCGGGGCCCCGGAGTCCAGCAGCGACCGACGCGTTGCGTGTGCAAGTGAAATGGACGAATGGTGTGTGCGTGACTGAGGTGTGCAAGAGCAAGACTGAATCTGAACGCATGCAGAGAGTCAACATCGAAATCGAAAACAACAAAAGGAGAATAACATAAAAAGTAATAAATATCAAGAAATGGGGAAGAAAAAAACAACGAAGGAAGATTTTAAGAATATCAAAATGAATCTCGCCTGGAAAAAAGGCTAATATTAATATTCAAGAGGAATAACAACTCACCTCAATAAACTACGACAATATAGAAGACGCCATCACAGTTTTTCTTTTTTTTTCTTTTAATTTCTTTAGTATTACATTGACACTGGACAGTGCTGTTGGATGGTGAAGCAGAAGTGCATAGTGAAAAAGATGCATTCAGTGGTTTTGGGCTACGCTTTATGCCGCCAGTGTGTACTATTTTTCTTTTCTCTCTCTGTTTTTTTTTTTTTTTTTTAAAGTTCTGTTTTATTTTTTGGCTTTTATTTTCCAATGCTTGTATAGAAGTGAAGATTTATGGTATCACTTAAGCCTACTCTCCTACCACTGTAGTTGTACCTTTTGCACCCGATATTGGTTTGATGCTGTGAAAAATCCCATGACATCGCCTTCACCAACCAAATAACTTCTGTCATTTCCTCCCCCCCAGTCCTGCATGACATGGATTTTTTTTTCCTCTTCATTCTTCTCTTTCTTTAAGCAAAAAAAAAAAAAGAAAGAAAAAAGTACTGCTTTGCAGTACTGTTGCCATAGCTTTGAGCTTTTCAAATTATCACAAGGGGGGGAAAATTGATAATAAATGGCCATTTTATGTAACTTTGTGAAACATAATCTTTGCATGTACTAAACTACAGCATAGTTCATTTTAGGGGTTTTTAGTTTTGTTAGGACTGTGTACACAGTGTAATTTTTTCTTCCCTTTCTTCTTCTTGGTTTTTTTTTTTGTTTTTTTTTAGTAAACTGTGCTGTTTAAATGTTACATGTCTCTTCCCGACCCTCTCCGACCCCCCCCCCCCCCCCCCCCCGTTTCCCATGATTCAATTGACAGACTAATTGTGAACAATTTTGCACACGTACTGGTGACTGAGTGGCCTGGAGTCATACAGTGGGGATTTGTTTAGATTTACACGTTGGGGGGAAAGAAAAAGAAAACCCCAACAACCCTCAACAATATGCATTCTTCAAATACAATCTTAATTTTTTATATGTAGATGAAATAGTTAACAATTTAATGGTGAGCCACATCAGGGGAGCTCAATACTTCTTCACGGTAGTTTCATTTACTTGGAATTAATAATCTGCCTCTTATTTTGGGGTGTTCCTAATTTTTGGGAGAAACATTTGTTGGAGTAGTGATGCTCCTACGGTCTCTTGCGGCTCGCAAACAGAAATGTGCGGTGCCTTGTCTATACGGCCGGCGAAGGCGACACCTGCCCTAAGGGGCCACGTCATTGCAGGACTTTATCCCTCATCAAACTTCCCTGAATCTATTTGGATTATGCTCAAGACCTTGAGCTGAATCAGGTGTGTTTGTTATGGTGGGGTAAATTAAAAAAAAAAACAAACAAAAAAAAACAGCATACACTGTGGCCCTTCAGGACTGGTGTTACCATCCCCTGCTATAGAGCACAAAACATGCATGAACAAAAAAAACAAACAAAAAAAAGTGCTGTAATTAAGTACATCCTATGATTCCTCTCCCCTCTAGATCACCTTTTTTTTCTTTCTCTTTTTTTTTCTTTTGTGTTGACATTTCAGAACACTGTAGAGATGGATTAATATTTGTGGTTATAACCCTCTGTTGGACATAGGATTTTTTTTTTTTTTTTTGCAGCATTCCTTGTTAGCAAAGATGTGGTTTCAACAAAAATGACATTGGTATAGAAGACATGGTGGTTTGCTTAACCTGTTGGACTTAGATGACAGGTTGGGTTGTCTTTGCTGAAATAAATATTGAAACCCTATGACATTACTGTGTTATGTCTCAGTCATCAAGAATATTAAATCAAAATTTTAAAACAGGATAGATCAACTGGGAAATTGGGATATAACCTTGCAGAAATCTGTGCTAATCATTATAAATAAGAGAAAACATTGGCGTGTTGGAACTACAACTGGTAGAGCAGTTTGAATATAGTTATAAGCAGCAATTACTGGGGTATAATCATGTGTACTTTATCCGTATGTGGTCGCACTCAATCGGGCTGTAATATTGTAAATGCTTTGGTCTACATGCTGAGAGAGAGTGAGGACTGTGTGACGCATTTGATTATTACCCATCCAGTAATGAAGCAGCACTATATATAGTGAAATGCATGCTTGTCTTTGAGTGAACAGATTCATCGTCATTATCAGGTCTTGCTAAACCCGCTCGAAGTCAGGTTAGAACCTATAATTCCTAGTTAAAAGGCACGGTCCACATTGTGCTGCCTGAGATCCAAACAAGGGCTTAAATTACAATCTTGATATCGAGGAGGGTAAATTCAGCCCCAGACAGTGCACGTATTATGCCATTCCACTCAGAGGGCCGTCTTTCTCGACAAATTGCTGGAGATACGACTCTGCATTGACTCACAATAAATGAATACATTAATTCACCATTAATTACAATGTGCTAAATGGGCAAATACGACCATTTAGAGGAGCCTTAAAAACAACAACCAACGTATTGTGCACCACGTTACATGGTTACCGTAGTATTAAGAGCATTTTGACAGAACTTCCACTTATGTCTAAAGATCAAAACTGCTACGTGACAGACTGACAACCCCCTAAATACAGGTAAACAATGACATCACACGGTCATATACTATTTATACATGACTGCAGTCAGAACCAGTAACGTCACTGTGTAAATAAAAGCAAACGTATAGATGTTCTCCTTAAAGATCACTTGTTATATTATTAAAAAGCCGACTGTATGAAGTCAGCACAGGCAGCAAATGGTACAGCATCTCAAACTCTGAACTTTCTAGCAGCTTCCAGCCACGAGGCTAGCTTGTTTGTGCATAAATATCACCAGCGTTAAGCCTCTCTCTGCATAGGATTTTCATAACTGTACAAGTCCTTTCAAGATGCTTGACAGATAAACTTACATTAACGCGTTCAGCACGATTCAGTCAGACTCGATTTCCTCTCTCCATTAACGTTTTAGCTAGGCCAGCTAGGTAACACATTTTACTAACTGTGAAGAAAAATCCTGATAAAGCAATTGGCTAACACGAATGAATCTGTCATCCAATAAGGTAATAATACACTGTGTGATTGTGATATGGCTTTTCCCCCCATACAATATAGCCTTGTTGGCTGGCTGTTCCTAACTGACATCCTTGTTACTGAGTATCTCAGGCGTGTCAAACTCGGGGTGTAGCTATTTCACCTAGTCCCTGTTTGTTTTCAACCATGAGCGAAACGGTAAACCGCCCAATAGTACATGTAGGTTAGGTGCCCGATACCCCATGTGAACCAATCAAATTACTAGGAAACGTTGTGGGAGGGGATCCGAAGAAGCTTTGCTACCGGTGTAGCGCGGGTGAAAATACACAGGTAAAGAAATTACGGATCAAAACTCATACTGGGGGCGATTCACAGTCCTTTGATGTTGGTGGGGGTATGTCTCTACACCTTGGAGTACAACGTAATCCGAGAATATTCACGCGAACTCGATTAAACATTACTTTTTGGCTCACTACAGCTAACCCATACAATCTGGCTCCATGAACAGCATCTCCTTGTACCCAACAGCAAATGCATCGGATTCAAATTTGGGAAGAGCAGATCGGATTGGAGGGTAGTTCGTGAATCCCGCATGCGCAGTTCGTTGACAAACGTGAGGCAGGAGTCGCAGGACAGAAATACAAGAGGAAGAAAACCCTGTAGTTAAATCGGTAAGTCGTTCTGTATTGTCATTCTTTTTAAATTTTTGAAATGAACGTAGAATGAGGTATCGCAGCACGAGTGTCAGTATGCATTCTATTTTATGTATGCTTCTTGCAGACAGAAAACAGTTACATCATTCACTCGATCAGATAACAGTCAACAAAAGCACAGCTATCAAATTGTCTGCGCTGTGCTTCTTTCTGATGTTTTGTTTAAGTGATCACACACTAGTTTCGCGTACATTCTTAATTTAGGCTATCTAAAGACTTTTGAAAGTGGGCTATATTTGTGTTTGATACATCATTTATTGTTGTCTGCTTGGGACTGAAAGGGGAGTCGCTGGAGGTTCCGAAGCTTATCGTTTGTATTTTCATGGGCGAAGTCGTCATGAAGTAACAATTCTCTAAAATGATATATTTATCTCGCAGATGTACACTGGTTGTTCTCGCAACTGTTCTCATTTGACTAAGACTATTAGACGGCTAAACCCCACCGAACGGATGGGGTCGAACACTTCAGGATTAGTTGACTGATGTGACTCAATGTGGCCTGCACAGAGTACATTAACCCTATATTTATGTTACTCATTTGATCTTGGATTCCTTCATGTATTCTGTGTGTTTTCCATGTTGCAAGCAGTCACTCAAACGGCTCATCACGTTTTAGTGATGAAATATTCAGTAATTGCAAATATGTTTTCACTTGACAATCCAGATCTCTCTTCCAAGCCCGAGCTGACCTGTTGACACTGAATGAAGATGTTAGTTTAATCTTATAGAAACGTTCTGTAAAAACACTGGATTGAAATTGTACACTTTTTGTGGCTTTGTTTCAAAGTTTCTCAGTTTGCCCTAAAAAAATATAACTTCATTTGGAGGAGCAATGTTTTTGTGCTAATCCAGTTTGTTACACAAACACAATCCCTTTGTTAAGGAATTTAGGACAACCCCATATTGCTAATACGTGTCAATTTCATGTCGGACTTCGTGGGTGTTACCCTATCTTGTTATTAATTATGAATGGTGCCGGTATTAGACATTGCGTAAGGAGAGTTAATGGCAGCTCCCCACAAACTATGAAATAGGTTTGACAAGATCCTGCAAAACAGCAGATGAATGGACTGAAATAGCACCTTACAGTGAGGTGAGAATCTTACTATGCAGTGTTGTGGAGACCTTTCAAGGTCTAGGGGTTGGCTGGGCCTACATGCTTTCCACTATTAAATCCCACCACCTATATCACAACACTACTTGCATCTTGTCAAGAACAGTCATCACGCCTATGAAATCAGTCATTACGTCTTCATTTAGCTGCGTTTATTAAATGTCATTGCTTTTTCCATCCTTATTATAATAGAGGTGTCAGACTTATTTATAATTTTGTTACATACGTGGTGATGTCATCCACTCAGGCAGACGTCAGGACAAACAACATCGACTAGCATAAAGATCAGCCTAAAATCTTAAGGGTATTTTTTAAAGTGCTTTAGACATTGAAAAACAACACTTAAATTTAAACAACCCCTTACTCCATGATATGTATCATAATTACATACACAGTCGTTTGAACTTAAATGGTATTCTATGACATTGTAAATTAAAAATCTGTATAGAGTATGAGATTTGTGTGGCCCATTTCTTGCATCACACTAGCATAGCATGCATCAGTGTATGTTGAACCAGTGGTAACTGAATCTTGGAAAATCGTAAATAACTCAAGAAATGCAGTTTGAGCTCTGGACAAAAGTTTTTTTAGAATAATATGTTCTCTTTCTAGGAGAGGGCGAGAACAGAAAAACATCAGTCTGCTGCATTACCCTGGTATGGATAACCTTGAGGAGGACCTGACATGTTCTGTGTGTTATTCCCTCTTTAATGATCCAAGGGTGCTCCCTTGCTCCCACACCTTTTGCAAGTCCTGTCTGGATAATGTGCTTCAGGTATCTGCCAATTTCTCAATCTGGCGCCCTCTTCGTCTCCCGCTGAAATGTCCCAACTGCCGCAGCGTGGTGGAGCTGCCGCCCAGTGGCGTAGACGCGCTCCCCATCAACGTTTGTTTGCGTGCTATTATCGAGAAGTATCAGCGTGATGGCCGGCCTCACCCCCCGACCTGCCCCGAGCACCCTCGCCAACCCCTTAACGTTTATTGCGTCCAGGATCGCAAACTTATCTGCGGCTTCTGCCTCACCATCGGTCAGCATCAGGGTCACACCATCGATGACCTCCAGACGGCGTATATCAAAGAGCGCAATACCCCAGCCAGGCTTGTGGAGCGGCTGACGGACAGGCGCTGGGAGGAGGTGTGCGACATTGTGGAGAAGCTGGAGCAAGAGAAAGCCCGATGCGAAAATCTTATCCGACAGGACCGTGAGGCGGTCTCACAGTTCTTTCAGGGCTTAGACCTCCTCCTAGCCCGCAAGAAGGACGAATTCATGAAGGCACTTGATGCGGCAAGCACTGAGCTGTCCAAAGCCTACGATCCCATCATTGAGAAGCTGAAGGACATGAAAGAGGAGCAGTTGGACCTCATCTCTCTCAGCTCAAGTGTGGAAGAAGAAGACTCGCCTCTTGCTTTCCTCGAGAAGGTGCACCAGTTTCGTGAGAGGGTGAACGTCCTTACTCAGACACCTCTACCCAAGGTTACGCCCCTCTTCATCTCTCCTCGGGCAGGGGAGTTTCTTGAGGAGCACTGGACCACTGTGACCATCGGTGGACTAGAGAGTGGTCCGGTTCCAAAGGTCACTTTCCACAAAAAAGGATGTAAAGGAAAGGGCTTAGTCCAACCCAGTATTGGTGAAACTTGGGCTGGGGTTCTCCTTCATTGTTCTCCTTCCATTGCTTTACTCTGTCTTCTTCTCATTTTCATTGGCTTGTGTTTAAACCCAGTAGGAGGTGCATCCCTGGGCTTTTCTCTTCTGTCTCAGTTAAGTCAGTTCATTCAGAGTCTGACAGGGGAACTTGCCTCTCCACTCTGTGATACATCGACATTCCTCTACACTGCACTGGAGCATTTTACTCTTCGATTAAGCTCATATATTTCAGCTCTAGGTGAACGGCTCTACCTATATGTTGCCTTCTTTTTTAAAACATTGCAATTAGTTTAGCTCAGAGCTCAATGCATAAGAATGGTTGTGTTGGATGTGCAGTCAGAAATAACCCAAATCTGGCCCAGTGGATCAAATCAAAAATCTAATGGCGGGAGGGCACTTTCTCATTTCAGGGCTTCAGGAAGAGGTCACTATAAGCCTTGTTTAAGACACTTCTCACAGAACAAGTGTAAGGACACTTTGCTCCTTTAGTGTCCTGCTTGTTCCCATTCTGGGAAGTTTTTATTGTCTGCAAATAATAAACCAGCATTTGCTGGCTGGTAGAACAAATTTAATATAAATGAACTTGTACTACCACTTATAATTTAATTCATAACACTAGTTGGTATTAAAATCAGGATTGATTCCAAATATGAGACATACTCATTGCTTATAGACGGAAATAATTCTCTCTTGCACTCCATTTGCATTCAACTCATAGAGCAAAGGGCCATGGTACCATTAGTGTTCTTTTAATATATCACTAAACATTCTCCTGTCAAATGGATCCAAAATCATGGACACAATTTGACAAAACGACTGATGTGGTTCTTTTTTTCTTAATCCCACTTCTGTGGTCTGTATCTGCAGTCTGCACTATATCTGTAATCTTCTGGTGCCTGCTTACATGTACATAGATTAAGGGAACGCAAAATCAGAAATCATGTAGCATCTAACAAGAAAGCTCGTAATCTTGGACCATTTCAGACTCATGAAGTAATTGCTTGGAACTTGCCAAATCATACCACACTTGCCTAAACAATTATTACTGAAATACACTATTTGTAGTTAACCTGATGGCCTTTTAACAAATTATATTTTTCATAACTTTTGATACAGATATACATTTTTTTACTACAGCAAAGTAATGGCCTACCTATTGAAAAAATGTTACGTCAAATGATTGTTAGTATTTTTACTGATTCTGCATTAAAATGTTTTGAAAACACTTCAACTTTGTTGCAATTAATTGTTTCATCTTAAAGTGTTAAATGTAGTTTTAAAATTATTCTCTTCAAGTGTTGTAGTTCAGACAGATCTTTGACAAATAATCTGGTCTGGACTGTGCAAAGAGATTATCTGCCTTGTCTAGTTATATGACAAAAAATGAAATGTTTATTTAGTCACTGTGTCAACTGATATGGCTGTTTTTGGCTTTCATCAATGAACTAATGAAGGACTAACCACAAGATACTGAAATAAAGAGGCAAAATAATACATCTATACATATATATATATATTTTATTACCTTGTCACATAATAGAGCAGCTTTATCAAAAGGTAAGAAACACAAGGACTTTACAGAATGAAAGAAGAGAAATGATTATATAAAGGATAAAGTACAGCTAAGAATGACGACAGACACAAAAGAACAGGTCAAAGGAGACATTCAGACAAAAATTCAAATGAATCCCTGGGAATATTTTCAAACATGAGAGCTGAGTGGGCAGAGTTCATCCAGACGCAACCTCCACATCTTTGAGGACAATTGTTTTGGGGTTGATGCCCACACTCTTGGTGGTGTTATAGGTTTTGTAGATACCAATCAAACGGTCTGCAATCTCAAACATGTTGTTCCTCAGAGAAATGATGATAAACTGAGCATTCCTGGTTTGTTCCTATGGAGGGAAGACCACAGAAACATAAGTAAACAAACAAAAGAGGAGAGGTGCAGCTGTAATTGGAGTGCAACACTAGATATGCAGTGCATTTCTGTCATTCTTCTCAACAGAAGGCTGTTTTGAACAATGGTCTGCCAGGAGTTACATAAGCACTGGGCTTGAGGGAGAACAAACCCAAAGTTCTGAGGATCAAATTTCCAATAAGAACACTTTACACTGTTTTGTTCCCTTGTGCAAAGGTGTTATGTTTGGTGAAATTGCATCTTAAAAGACTTAGCAAAGTAAATCCCTTGGCCAACAATATAATATTACACAACAGTGAAAAGCTTTATACAAGACCCTTAGGCTAGTGACGGGGTCAACAAACAGGCACGCCCGTGAAGTGATGCCACCATAGCATTGCAAGACATGTGACAGCAAGTACAGTGAGCCCATGCATAAAAAGACCTGCCTACTGGTGACACCGGTTACCTTGTCTCAGTTTACCATTCACCACAAAACAGTGAAGATCTCACAATCTATCAGCTTGACAGTTAAGACAACAAACGGACATATATGCCTTAGGATTAGTTCTTACTTCTGGAAACACCTGATGTGAGCAAAATTTGATACTGATTTGCATTTATTGCCAAAGTGTGAGAGAGAAAGAAGAGAGAGGAAAAAAGCTCTTATTAAAAAGACTCACGTAAATGTAACATGCCACAATAGACACGTTCTTAAAGTCCAGAGCAGCATCTATCTCGTCCATGAAATAGAGGGGTGTGGGTTTAAAGTGATGCAGAGCAAACACCAGGGCCAGGGAGCTCAGGGTCTTTTCTCCTCCAGACAGGTTATAGATCTTCTTCCAGCTCTTCTTTGGCGGGCGTACGCTGGACACAGACAAAGGGAGACAAATTAAGTGTAGTTTAAACAGAGCAGAGAAATGAGGATTTCAGAAAAATATGCAATGGACATGGCAGAAGCAGATTCATAAACAAGAATGAAGCTAAGTAGGGAACAGCTCAAAAATAAGTACAAACTTTTTTGGCTCAGACTTGAGGACAGCAATCAACACAAACAGCTTTTTTTCAGCTGTAATTATATATGATGGTCACACATAATAGCTCTGGCTGAACTATAGCATCATTCTCACCTGAACATGATGCCCTCAGAGAATGGATCTAGGCTGTCCACTAGCTCCAGCTCAGCATCGCCCCCTAGCGTTAGCATCTGGTAGTTCTCCTTCAGCTTGTTGGTGATGATGTTGAAGCCAGCCATGAACTCGTTGAGTCTCTGCTTGCGAAGGTCCTCACAGCCACGCTTGAAGTTGTCCCGCTGTGTAGTAATTTCATCCAGCTCAGCCACCCTCTGCAGGTACAGCTCCTCCTGCACACACAGACAGAGAAAGACAAACACAGCACGGGCCATTAGGGAGGCAGACTAAATAATTCAGTGTCAGTGAACAATGCTCTAAGGAACACAAACTGTTTGATCCATGTTCAGGAAAACAGCAAAGAGATAACAAGAATGGTTAAAATAACTTACGTTTTTTGAGAACTAATTATAACACAAAAAAGGGAAGGGTAAAGGCATTCCAATTAAAAAACTCCAGCCAAGGTATATATATATATATATATATATATATATATATATATATATATATATATATATATATATATATAAAAAATAGTCATCAAATATGCAAGTAATAAGTAACCTAGGTGACAGTACCTTCTTCTTGAACTCGGCTATAGCTCCCAGGTTAGGCTTCATCTGGGCGCAGCGATCCTCCAGCAGAGCGATCTCGTTTTTGATGATGTCAGGGTTCTTAATGGCTTCCAGGTCATCTGGGGTCAGTGTTGGCAGCTCTTCAGCTGGCTTATCGTCGATGGTGTGCAGGGAGAGTTTTGTGGACTGAGTAAGAGCAAAGAAGTGAGGATTAATACACAAATCACTTTACTGGAACGTACAGGCAAACCTATTTTTTCCCCCCGTGTGTTTGTCTTAAGTGTAACTCAGCCCTGTAATATATACAAACATTTCACTGTTGCTTCCTCGACGGGTCTTCCCCTTGGCTTTGATAAGAGATGACTGGGCTAAGATATGCATATCTGATCTCCTCACCTCTTTCTGCCAGTGTTTGATCTTAGTCTGGTGCTCAGTGATGGCCGTCTCTATTTGTTCGATCTTCAGCCTCACGTTCAGAGACTCTTTCTGAAGAGCATGCTCCTGTTCCTGGATAGCCTTGATCTCCTGCACAATGCCACGATGCTGCTCCTGAACCTCAGGCAGCGCCTCCTACAGACCAAAACACCCACAGACACAGGGCTGAAAGACAGCTGACCATGTGCGTCACTGTTCTGGCTTGCTTATCCTGTATGTGAGTGTTCTCAGTAATCAATTTCAAATTGGTGTAGCTGCCTGTTTTGGAATACAACCAACAAAATTTCCACATACCTCAGCCTCTTGACAGTCTTTCATGATCTCTCCTGCCTGTTCCTCTAACTTCTTCAGCTGCTCCATTAGCTCCTCCATGGACTTCTCATTCTCAGTTATCTCAGCCTCCAGCCGTGCCACTGTCTCCTCTGACTTTTTCAGGTTCCTGTGGAGGAGTAGCAGATGTGTTAAAGGTGCGTTCTGACCCCAGCATGTCACCATGCTGATATAAGGCAAACCCATTTTCATTTTAAAACAGAGATTATTAAATCTAACACACATCTACTCTCAGTGAAATGTCTGTGGCCATTTGTCCAAAATGCAGTGGTAAGAGGCTGAGAGAACACTCCAGTTCTGGATTGTATGGCCAGGGTAGGGTGTAAACAGTGGTAAATGTTAGTGTGCTCACCGCCCGGCAGTCTTGATGGCCACCTGGGCTTTGGTAATGGCGGAGGAGCACTCATCCAGTTCTTTGTTGACCTTGTCAAGCTTGTCCTGTTGTGCCTTTAACTTGTGGCTGTTTATGTCCACAATGAGGGTGTGGAGTCTCTTCACCTCTGTTTCAACTTTGCCTGCTTTATTCGAGGCAGCCTCATAGTCTGAGGGGGAAGACGGGCCAGAGTTTTTTGGTTAATAAGTAACGTCGGAAAAATTAGGTCAATTTAATTTTTATCCATCTAACCTGGAGAGGGAGCAGAGCACAGTGCAGCATATTAAAAAGTAAAAAACAGTCCCATAATCTTGACCTATACCTTTCTTAAAGGCCTCCAGGCTCTTCTCCATCTGTTTCTGTTTAGCCTTGTCAGGGGCAGCAGCAATGACATTTGCCTCCAGTTCCTTCATCTGAGACTTCAAGTGAATCTCCTGCTCTGCAAGACCCTGAGATAGGAAAAAGGCCTCTTACAAGTATGCTCCAGACAGGGCTATTGTGCAGTCCTCACTCATGTTTGGTAACGCTCTCAGATATGAATGTCACGTTGTTTTGTTTTTTTTTTAGCTAAAGCAACTCTCTCTTTAAAGAGTAATGGAAAATGAGAGGTGAGCAATGAGAGGACATAAGCGCATCTGCACCAAACAAAAACAGATCTCTTTCCCTCTGTTTCCCTGTCTCTTTATTTCAGGCCCAGGCATCTGAAGAGCTCTGTGAAGCCGGAGAGCTATCTGACCTGGATGCTGGCTGTGTATTTCTCCAGTGTGTTCTTCATGTCTCTCAGCTCCCGCCTTTGCTTGTGAACCTTCTCCTCCAGCTGCTGTTTCCTCTGCTGCCAGACCTGCAGCTGCGCCACCTTTTCATTCAGTTTACTCTCCATGCGGTCAAGCTATACATACACAAATGAACACAGAGTCACATGCACATACAGCAACTCCACGTAACGTAGACAAACTGTGCCACGGGACAATCGTGAAAGACTGGTGTGTGTGTGATCTCACCTCCTCTTGAGTGACCTCAGTGCCTATGGAGGAGCCCATCCTGCCTTTCATTACACGGCCTCCTCCTCCAGTCATAGTACCTGCAGACCAGAAAGAGTTATTGGTTTCTGGCAAGAACATGAACCGCTGCCACAGTTCAAATAATAAACGCAGAGGTTTACACTGCTGGACCATTTTCTCTCACTATGCAAAAATGGACACTTGAGGAATGACAAACATTAGAATGCCATCATCCCTCTAGCCAAAGGCTGTGTCAAACACGCAGTACACACACATACATCTTACCGGCCTGCTCGATGATCTGTCCCTGCAGGGTCACCACTCTCCAGCGTTTGTCCTTCTGGAAGGCCACTCTAGTAGCCTGCTCCAGGTCTTTAGCCACCAGTGTGTCCCGTAGAGCAAAGTAGAAAGCAGGGCGCAAGGCTTCGTCTTTCACTTTCACCATGTCAAACAAACGAGGGATCTTCTCTGGAGTGGATATAGCACCCATGCTCTTCTCCCAGACTTTCATCTGAATTTACAAAAGGAGAGATGAGAGGTTATAAACGTTCCTATGAATCACATTGAGCACTTAGTTATATACAAACTTACAGCATAATGGTCTTTGATCATAGCTTACTTTCTGGAGGAAACTACTCACCTTGTCTAAGCCAATGAATGTGGCAACACCAACATTCTGAGCCTTCAAGAATGTGACACATCTCTGAGCTGTATCAATGGTATCAACCACAATGTTGTCCAGAGCACCACAGCTGGAGGAAATGGCAATGTCATATTTCTCATCAATGGCCCCAAGGTCGCCCTATGAGAGAACCAGAGAGAGCAAAACACAACCGTTGCAGTCGCTAATATTTCTTTAAGAAGGAATGTAGCTTGCGTGATGCGGAAATGTCAACGTATCCTCTTATCCTTACCAGACGTCCCAGAATGCCAGGGATTTTGCCACTCCTCTTTTGCTGCATGAGAGCATCTAGCACTTTGCCACGGCTGCGGTTGGAGGACAGAGAGCTTTTGGCCTCCTCCACCTTCTGTCTCATGTCACTGAGCGTCTCCCGGGCTTGCCCGTCGGCCTGTGAGATCTGCTCTAGTTCCTGCTCATCCTACACACACATACATACATACATTTAGCACAAAGGAAAGAAGGAAGAAGAAGAAAAAAAAAAAATAGCCACCTGAAAGTTGTGTTCTCACACCATCACCCTGCTTAAAATAATCCACAAGCTTAGTTTTGACATGCGTTGCTTCTCACACATACGCACAAACCTTCTTGAGCTCCTGCTCACACTTGGGGATTTTAACCTCCAGCTCTTTGATAGCGGCCCTTCTGTCCCTCAGTGTGTCAGTGGCCCCCTGCAGGGCCTCCTTGGCCTGGTTGAGCTGTGTGAGCGCAGTGTTATGCTGGCTCAGATAGATGTCCAGTTCAGACTGGGCCACATCCATCCGTGAACGTGTCTCATTCACAGCCTTACTCAGCTCCAAAAGCTCCTTCTCCTTTGCCTGTGAACATAGTATTGAGAGTACAAAAAGAACGTTAAGTAAGCAGGAAAAATTCTAACAAAACATACATTTTCATCAAGTCAGTATCATGTCCAATTACTGTTAATGTCTGTTGTCACTCACTCAGAGCAGTGAGCATGGTGAGCAGATCAGAGCATAGTGACCTAAGTGTGACAGCTTCTGAGTAAATTTAGAGCAAACTGCTACTGTGTCTCTAACCTCTTTTTCCTGTTGTAGACCACTAGTCTCCTCTTTCAGGCTCTCCATCACCTGAGCCAGCTTCTCCTCCTCTTTAGCCTTCTGCACCTCCAACTGCTCCTTCTGAGCGGTGGCTTCTGTGATGGTCTTCTCACTGCTGGCTGGAATGTTCCGAACCTCCTCCAACTGAACAAAGAGTGAAAGAGAGAGGAGAACAAAATGAAGCAGGCTGAGTTTAGGTAGTGGCAGAAAGCATATGAAAAGCAGGTGTTCTTCATTGCTAAATAAAAATGTGTCAAAATGTGTAAAAATCTCATTACGTTCACCAGTAATTCAATTCTCTTTGGCAAATGAAGCCTGAAACTGTTCAGAGCAATGTCATTTAAAGTCCAGTCAAATTTACTGCTGCACTAGACTTGTTATCAAAGCCATCACACTTATTACCCATCAAGTTTTACCAAGTGTTTTGCATTCTGAACAGTAATACTGAAACGCTAAAGACAATACTAACTCAATCTGTGTCTATCGATATGTACTGAGTTAGGACTCAAAAACAACTGAAGAAATAATATAAAGGAGCTGAACACATGAAGAGGAACAGTGAGGTCAGTTTGACTGATTTTGTTTTAAAGGTTGAGAATGCATCGTGCAGCACACACTAATGCAGGATTCTTTGACGGTGTGTGCCAGACAGCTGTGTAAACTGCGGCTATGCGCCGTGCCATCTCTTCGGGAGAGGACGGTGAGCGTGAACAGGACCTTTAATAGGGTTAATTTGCGGGTGAAAAGTGAAACTCTTGCTGCTGTGTGATTGTTACACCAGGCCATACTTCACAGGCATAGTTCAGAACACTGCTCTCCAGAGAGCTGCTCTGCCCTGCCCCTACAACCCCCCACCCCCCCCCAAAAAACTTCACCCCTCCTTTATTACAGCCACATTATTTTGGGCTTATGACACAGCAAGGGAAAGCAGAGTGTGAGGAACAGGCAAGAGAGACTGAGAGGACTGTGAGATCAGGACAAGCAAACTGTGTAAAGAACTCCAACATATGTCCAGTCTTCAAGTCCCCTCAGGTCTTCTACCTCTCTCTCTCTCTCTCTCTCTCTCTATTTTAGATGTGGTCTGCACGCACTTGCACTCCAGGTAGAAACGGGTCTCCTAATTAGAGAGAGACAGTGAAAACTAGCAGCCCTCTGGCCTAATACTGTCACTCATAGTAGGCCTTTGTCTGCAGAAAATCAAAAGGAGCACTAAAGGATGAATGGCTGTTGCGTAGGCCTGTGCAATCTCCCCCTAGTGGCACATCAGGAAAACTAAAATCATACCATTTAAATTTCGCTGGTGGATCACAATAACAAATGAAAGGCATTATTACACAGATCTCCAAATACATTATGCATTGTTTGAGTAGAGTATGTATTGCTGTCATATGAAAGTCTAAATGGGTTAGCAGACAATGTAGTTTATTATAAATAAAAAAAATTATTGCATGTGGCGCCCAGAGTATGTCTATAAAACAGAATGTTTCTGTATGCTTTTTTTTTTTCAATATTAGTCATACCTGAGTGTTTGAGGCTCTCTCTCTCTCTCTCACACACACACACACACATTAAAACTCTGCAAATTTAATTTATACATCACAGTTGTGAAACAAACTGCTTGTGTAAATTCCTGTTGCAACAAGTCCAAGTCCACACAAATAGCATATGTTTTATATGGTGTAGGAAATTGTTTTGAAACAGTCTATGTTTTGGTTTGGCCTACGCTCAAAATAAACAGAATAAAAAGTTGTGTCTGGCGAGTGGTGTGCAGCATATAGTACGGCATTGTTTATTTGTGTCCAGTATCACCTGCCTCCCACCATAAAACTCCTCTAACCGTGTCCAACTTCAAAATGACTGACGACGCCCCGCAAATGTTCAAATCTCATCAACATCATCTAACTTCAAAGAGAAGACATGAATCATCAGTTCATTTCATGAAAACTCATTTGGAGAGAGCTCTCCTCACTAAACACACTAACCAACCATGAGCAAGGTCACAATTTGATATGTGGTTATAGGCAGAAAGCAGCCATTACAAACCTTTTCCTTGTCCTTTTGCAGCTGTTTCTGCAGCTTCTTGGTCTTGCTCTTGGTGTGCTTGAGTTTCTCGCGCACCTCCACGTCCTGAAGGTCTAGTTGGGTGAACTTCTCTTTCTGAGTTTCAATGAATTTAGTCAGCTTGCCCAATTTCCTGGAGAGGCCACACAAACCCAACAACATAGTAAGAAACCTGAGCCCTCTAATGAACATGCCTCAATTGCAGTTTCAGAGAGAGAGAGAGAGAAGGGCTGGGTAATGAGAGCACAGGACAAGCAGAGCAATTCTAAATGCGCTCCATTTAAACCAGAAAAACACAAAAGGAACAGCAGACATGAAAAAATAAATAAATAAAATAAAATAGAGAGAGAGAAAAATGGTTGCAGACACAAGCCCCATAAAACATTTTACTTGATAATTTCTGATAAGACACTCATTGATGAAAACCCAAGACATAAACTAAAACAGCTCTGTAAATGTAGCCTTTTACATCTTACTTTTCAACGTTTTTCAGCTCTTGAGTCTTCTCCTTCGTTTGCTCTGTTAGCTGGTTGCTCTTTTCACTCAGTTCCTTTGTGTTATCTTGGATTTGCTGTTTTTCGGCCTCTCTCTCAGCAACACGCTTCTGTAAGTCATGCCTGTGGAAAATAAATGCAGAATCAAAAAAACTGAAGAAATGTCCTCATATCTAACAAACAAATGATCTATGTCGCTTCAAGTGTCTGTCTGATTTTGGAATATTTCACCATTGTTAAAAAAAAGGAAATCTGATTAAAGGCACTGCTGTTTTGTCATTTCTCTAAACAGTGTGAGAAAAACAAAAAAACAAAAAAAAAAACCTAGCATTTGGAGCCAAGTTTAGAGAAAGAACCGGAGCCATGACATGCACAGTGAGGGGATAGAGCACGTGCACGCCTAACAGGCCTGCTGATGGATGGCATTGCTCACAGGTAGAACCTGACACCACTCAAGAGGCTGAAACGTAACCTAAGGAAAATGAATCACAGCATTGCCTGCTAAACCAATCTTGTGTATGACGCTCTTAAAAAAAAAAAAGAAAGAAAAAAAAAAGAAAAAATTAGCACCAGCTACTTGTACAATACTATACAGATTCTATCTCCATTATCATATTAAACTTACATGACCTCAATGTTCAAGTCAGTTGTTCCATTATTTTAATCCCGGCTTGCGTGAGAGCAGTTAACCACATACTAGGGGTATCAAATGAGTCAAAGCTTTATATATTCTATTATTAACCTAATCTTAGGCAGTTAAAAAGTAATGCATTGTCCAGCAGTATGGCCGGTCCACAAAAGCAACTCTCTTAAGCATTTGCAGATATGTTCTCTGACTGTATTGTTACAGCACTGTTCAAGTGTCAAAAACAGGCTGAAGATTTGACCTGCTAGGTTTTTTCACCTTATTCCATGCACTGATAGCATATATACACACACACACATAAAATTTTGGAAATTCATTCTAAAATGCCACCTGTTCCTTGATGGTGACTAGTAAGTGACAAGAACTGTGCAGAGATCAGACCATATCAATACTGGAAGCTTAAAAATAAGACATTATAATAGAAGCATTCACACAGAAAATAAAACACTAATTTATTCACTTGGGCAGACAACCAAGTTACTCTCAAAATTCAACGCCATGAACCCTAGGGCTTTTTGACCAAATATGTCATCAAAAAGTTTCTGAAACAGACCATTCAGCGAGTACAGTTCAGTTAATTGGTGAGAACTGCAGAACTTAATAAAATTACAGAGAACTTGTCGTTTTAATCTTGTGGAAATGTGGCTTATGATAAGAATCCTCTCCCTTACAATAAACACAACTTCACTGGAAAACAAGTAACAGCTATCAAATTATGACATTCACAGATTTCACCTCTGGCATGGCCTATACATACACTATTCCTAGGAAGGAGCGGGTCACGGTTATTTGGGGCAACATTCAAAACCCAGAGGAAAAATCCCAAATCTACAGACTAAAAGCCGTTCTCCTTTTCTATGGTTATAGGCTGCCATGCCACTGCAGACAGAGCCTTCAGGTTGCCTTCCTCACCTCACATGTGGGGACAAATGATGGTTATGATTGTTTAATCGTAATCTTTACTCACACGTAATACTGACAGAGCTGGCTTCTCTTCTTAAAGATGTCATTCTCTAGGGTAAGAAACTCCACTGCTCGGTTCTTCTCTCCCTCCAGGGAACTTTTTTCCTTCTCCACCATTTTCACACGATTAAGCTGCGTTACCAAAAAAAAAAAAAAAAAAAAGTTCAGAAGTTACTCCCGGCCAAAGCCTTTCCTCTTTTCAAAATTATGCCAGGGTGCATGAAAACAAAAATATGTTAGTGTGTCAAAATATTACACAGCCCACTATTTCTTCGTAAGTACGCTTTAAAAGCAATGAATTTTCATAAAGCAGTTCTTGAGGGCCTCAGTGTAACAGTAAATCCTCATTGTCTTGGCTTTATCATGACCTTGACGGGTGGTAAGGCTGATATGAGGAGAGAAAAGAAATATCCTTAAACACCCTTCCCATAGCACTGCTCAGTGTTCTCACAGATACAGCTCAAAACATCTAAAGGAAGAAGCATTAAGAGAATATTCTAATTCTCATTATCTTATTCTCATTTTCAAACAGATTTTCAAACAAATTTAATTAAAAAAAAACATATAAAAAAAGGAAGGAAAAAAACCTTCATAATAACCAGGTAGTCAGCCAGTGCTGCCATAGGTATAGTTCAACAAGGCTGATGTCACAAAAATTCAAATGACTCACAATCTCAACAATACCCTTCAACATGGCATACGTGTACAGTCAACTGGAGATTATAAATATCAAAATATCACACAATGTCAATTTGTTTCATTTATGTTATTACATCCTTCTCTCTGAATGACAATTTGTAATATCCTTACTGTAATATTTAAAGGCCATGTAACACCAGCTCAGGATTCAAAATGATAGAAACCAGAAAAATAATTACAATGACCATACAAAACCTAGAAACACAGAGAGAGGAAAAAAAACACACAGAGACAACAGGAAATGAACATCATAAGTTTTAACATGCTCTGCAGCAGACATTGGCCTGCAGTGTGTGTGCTATGCTTCAATTTCAATAAGTACACCAGTTGTCTGCACAGTCTCGCAACGGTGCTTTTTTTCTTTTCTTTCTTTCTTTCTTTTTTCTTTTTTTTTTTTTTACATGCTTTTAGGAAAAAAAAGAATTCACTTTATCCATTTTCTGTAATATCAATGTCACTACAATCATTCATCTTACTCGCTGACCACTCATCTTCCTCATAGTCACTGTTCCCACAACCTTAGAAAACAAAATATTTTTACCTTGCTTAAATTAATCTTCCCGACCACGAATGGGCCTGACATACAGTCAATAACAGCAACCCAAACAAAGAAAGATATTGTGTTAGGATATAGAGAAAAGGTGTTAGATATCTACTAAATAAACTAGACCCAGCCCGTCTGCTCATAAAGAGACTGTTTAAGTAGATTCATTGAAGTTTGTAGTCTAGAAATATCACTAACATTTTTGACTCCCTTGTTTGCTACTTCTTTATAGCTGATTACATCACAATTGGTTTTGTCACGGTACCAGCAAGGTAACAAAGACCAGAGATAGTCTTCTGTGAGCATGGGCCCTTTATGAATTGGAGTGAAAGTATTGTCTCAACAGCCAGGTGGCTGATGATCAAATACATTCAGTACAGTCAGGCAAAATATTCTCTATTTTTGCTCGTTGATATTAAAATAAATAAAGCTACAAATTCTCTGCGCAAATGAGTACTACTGAACCTTGAACAGAGAACCATCAAAAGATAAAGAATAGCTTTACTGCCTTCTATGGTGTGATTACTCCAAATCTTACACATATCAAATATATGAGAGAAGGGGGAGGGGAGAAAAAAAAAAAAAACCAAAAACACACAAGCCACCTCAGCTGCATCAAGGCAAAGACGAATGAGGCAACACCACACAAGGAATCTCACAGATACGCACCGCAAACTGGGCCTTTTCTGTATTTATAAATAAACCACTTTTATTTTGAACTTATACTGACTTTGAGTTTTCACCGCACCAGTCATGAACATCACAGCTTGATCAAATCCTTTGGACATATATGATTTTAACATCGTGTAAGCACATCCCGTAAAAAATAACCCCTGTCTCATTTAAAATCACAGGTTGGACAACATTAGTTCGTTTACCTTCTCTCCTCTCAGCTCGTTGAGCTGCTCCACTCGGCGGCACAAGGTGTTGATAGGCTCTTTAAGGCGGCAGGAGCCAATGATGTCCTCCAGGTATTCCAGCATGCCCTCATCATGCTCCGTCTGCCCTTTGGGTTTCATCATGGCAATCTGCTCCACTTCTCCCTGAAAAGGATGAAAATGAATGGAGATACAGTGTGTGTGTGTGTGTGTGTGAGAGAGAGAGAGAGAGAGAGAGACAGAGAGAGAGAGAGAGAGGGATCTAAATTTTGCAGGGTCCAGTGATCTTTCAGGCATTCACAGTTCTTTTACAAACACCTGCACTGTTAAAAGGCAGCTCAACTTCATATGATGTCCCCAATATTAGCATCAAACAAAGAAACAGTCCATGGAAACACAAAGATCCTCTTGTGAGACTGCAATAACTCACAAAAATAAACACACACTTTAAACCTCATCAACTGTTGCCTGAACATTACTTAGAACAACTCCCCTTTGGCTACACTTTTGAGCTTCGATAGAAACTACTGCAAGTACCATTTGCTTTAGAATCAGTCTGAAACATTCAACAAGAGATAACAGTCATTTAGCCTGACCACAGCACCAACTGTTTCAAGACACAAATCTGATTTCATCTCTCCCACACTCACAAAATGCAGAAAAACAGTCTAGTACAAAGACATCCATGTAGAAATATATAGGGCATATACTGCATAAAATCTCAATTCAAGCTATGGAGCCATCTCTACAATCATACCATAGTATTTGTGGCTTACAGAAAAAAACAAGGCAATTTCATTCAATAACAAGCAAGAAGTACCAGCAACAGATAAACAACAACTGTTTCACTGGGTAAAAAGTGAGGAGGAAAAAGGGGGAGGGGGGGTCAAGGGAGAAAAAAAACAAAAAACAAAAAACAACCAGCCACAACACAAGTGTAAAATTCTCCTATCAGTCCAAAGGCAATTGTTGATATAGAACTGTTTGTTCAGTGTTAATAAGTATAAGCAAAATACTGTAAATATTTATAGATAATGTGATTGCTTTTTAATATGAACACAATTGCTGCAAATCACTTGCACAAACTTCACTCTGCAAATGAAGGGGCAATAAATAAATAAAGAGACAAAGGAAAGATAATGCTATGGGGAAAAAGGGTCTTCAGAGAGAGAGAGAATAGGTTCATTAAGCCACCACCACAAAACACAAAAATTCACAGCAGCTCAATACCACAGCAAACACAAGCATAGTCCACTAAAAAGGCCCCAGTAACCAGTGAACCCTGACCTTGGCTTAATAAGGGGTTAACTGTCCGGAGCTGTAAGGGGAGTCAATTGGGTGTCGTGATAAATTAAGAAAAATACAAAAAAAAATCAGCAAGACCTCATGGTTAATCACACCATATAGCATAACATTCACAATAAAGAAAGAAAAACACACAGGCTCCTGGTTCTGTGTAAGAGGAAAAAAAAATCCTATGCTGACAATAGCAATAAATATATGCTTGTAAGTCTTCACAAAATTTAGCAACGTGTAATTAAAAGACATCCACATACTGCCAGTTCTAAAATCACCACTATTCTCCACAATTTTCATTATTTCTGATCAAAAGTGATAGGAGTGTAACTGAAAACATCATATATGCATCAAATAAAAGCACAGACGAATTAACCGAAAGAAAAAAATAGTCAAAATGAATTTTATGTGGACAGGTTAAATAAAAATAAGCACTAAATAAGTCTGAGTGATTAAATCAAAATTTTAGATCACCAAAGAACACCAATAGCACATTTTAAAATAATTCATGCATGTAGCAGCACCATGTTACTTACAGAAATATGGTAAATAATAAGTAATAAAAATATAGCACTAGCAAGAATAAAAGACAAACACAAATAATTGCTGTGGCTAAATCTTTCATAATAGCACACACAATGCCCTCTATTGCTATAATGAGGAAGGAAAAATAGAATAGGAAAAAAAAAAGAAATCCACAGGAAATGTAAATAAATAATAAAGTAAAGTAAGGTGGATGCTTGGCCCTACCTCACTGAAGCAGCACACGTAATATTGGGGTTGGGTTTTGTTTTCTCACACACCAATATTTACGTGCTGCTAAAGTGTGAAAGGTACAGTGGAGATGTGCTGACCTCTGACCTTGCTGGAAACCCGGCTGACTGGTTGTCACAAATCCCAAGTGGACTTAGGATCCGAGCACCAATTAGAACTATTTGTACCATTTCCTTAAAATTCTAAAGCAGCAAATTATGGTTCGCACCTTTTCTGCATTGTTGAAAACCATGATGCGCTGCTA
The DNA here is from genome assembly GCF_902362185.1 of Chanos chanos. NCBI lineage: Eukaryota > Metazoa > Chordata > Actinopteri > Gonorynchiformes > Chanidae > Chanos > Chanos chanos. The sequence goes on along the minus strand of NC_044500.1, from coordinate 12,836,187 downwards.
AAGCAGTTTAAGGCCAGTCACCATGTGCCCATTTTTTTTTTGCTGTGCTCTCTGTTCCCATAAACCCAGCTTTTCAGAAACTTTTTTTTTTTATTGTCTCTTTTATCAAGAACGCTTGTGTGTGATTTTCCAGGAAGCAGGCCTACAGCATTATTAATGAAATTTATGGAGTGATAGAAAAACAAATGATTAAGAACAAAGACAAAACAAAGTATAATAACAACAATAAAGAGAAGAAAAAAAAACTCCCACTACCTGTAGAATTAGAAATCGGTTGTGGTCCAGATCGATACCGTGGCTACGCAACAACGCTCCAACATCTTTGAAAGTGGCTTTTTTGCCATTGATGTGGTAGGACGAGGAATTATCTTTGCTGGCAGTTCTGGACACACAGAACTTGCTGTTAGGGATGACATCGTAGTCATCTCCTTCCTGGAGAGGAGGGGGGAGGAGCACAAACAACACACAAGCTTAGCTCCTCTGAGTACACAGTACACACAAGAGAAACACTACAATAACTACTAAGCACAAACAAATAAATGGAAATTAAGAGTAGCTGGTTTCAAAAAAATTAAAAATAGTCCAAACAGTTCCCCTCTACCTTACGCAAAACAGACTCACAGATACAACAGTGCAGGCCAGCATGGTGTCGACACATAATGAAGACACACCATGTAGAAAAAGCTACACCATTTTGAGAGGCAGAGTGGTTACTATATAGATAATATTAGAAAAGAGACAAGTGTTCACTTCAAAAACACTGAAGTCTTTTATTAGTGGTGTAAGTTATACTTCAACTTAGGGTGTATTTAGCAGAACTCTGGGTGTAGTTATATCTTGTTTGTAATAATAATATAAAAATGGACCATACTAAATAAATATAGCTGGCACATGCTAAAAGCTATTGCTGTAGTATCAATATGTTTACATTCATAAAAGATAATACTCATTAATTAATCAATTAAATAAATAATTAAACAGGGCATAAATCATGAAAACATATTTTCCTGTAAGTTCATCTAATTGTCTAGAAATTCAAAAAATCTCTAAAACTATTCTCTCTCTTCATCTTTATTCAGATTTCTTCCTCTTTATGTAAATATCTTGGCCTAAACAAAGAACACCCATTCACTTGAAGAGAGTAATGCACTTTAAAATACAAAATAAATAAATAAATTCAGGACAAACTAGAAAGTGGTTTAACCAAACATAAAAACCAAACCTGTACCAGTAAAATATAACATGATTCTCTAAGTAGTTCAAGTCTTACAAAAAGCAAGAAAAATTATATTCAAGTGTGTGTACACCGCCTTTAATGAGCAGACCATCTTGACAGAACACTCTACTTAATGGTCACGGTTAATGTTGGTAAAAAATAAAAGTAAATAAAAAAGAACTTCTATGTCAGGTTTTTAAATCAGTTTTGACAGTTTAATATGCTAGGGACAATTTGGAGGTAGGCCAGCTGCTGACCCCCATAGTCCAGTACTAACTTGGCATTCTAGACTTCTGGTGTATTGCTATACCAGGCGATAAAAACAAATAACACTAGTTATAATTTAAAAAAAAAAATCAAATATTCAGCACTGTGCATTAGGTATACTCATACGCTATTGAAATATCCACTTGAGTTACTGAGAATATTGTGGTGTGATTTTTTTTTTTTTTTACCTTATCAATAATTTTCTGAAAGTGCACCTCTACAGTGCAGCTCTGGACATCTTTGTGCTGATCAGAGCTGTGAATCAGCACTGAAAGTTTTTTGGATCTGATTTTTTGTGCCCTGTATCCAAACACAAACAGCATAGAGTCTATCACGTTGGACTTCCCACTGCCATTTGGACCTATGATACAGGAAAAGCGCTGGAGGTGACAGAGAGAGAAGAGGATATGGTAGGGTTAAAATAAATCACACCTAAAAATTTGAAATTATGAGAAAAAATATATCTGAAGCATGTCTTGGGGCCTTAAGCAGCCAAACATTAAATTAATTCATGTACACCTACCCTAAATATCACTAGCTATCCTCTACAAGCTTAAAGGGTGCAGTTTAACAAAAAAACAAAAAACAAAATAAGATATATATATACACACACATTTTAATGCACCTGTGAATGGCACATGTAGGTGCTAGTATGTGGAGAAATTTTCAGGAAAACAGGACACAGGAATTCAGAAAGAAAAACTAGAGCACTAGTTTTAAAATGGACATACACAAAGCCAAAATGGAGGAGGGTGAGATGCAAACACACTCAAAAATTATTTTAATAAAGAATAATTCATTAATTACACCCACTATTCACCAATGTCAAGTAAAGTGACAGATAAAATTGCCTATTTCTTGTAATAAGAAATGATCAGCAACACACAAAAAATCTTTCAAAGCACTTTAGAGGAAACAGACAACACCCCATTTTATGAGACAAATCTAAGTATAAAACAACTTTAAGTACAATAACAAAGTACACGAAGGTGGCTAGATCAGCCAACGTTTGTATTCATACCTTATGAAAAGGCCCCAGTATCTGCTCGCCAGCATACGATTTAAAATTGTGATTAACAATATGTGTTATCATCAAGCGAGGAGCACCCGGTTCATTGGTCATTGCTGGGGGCGGGGGTGGAGGGATGCTACCGAGAATCTCTTCCAAACTTCGATTATCAACCGCCTCGGTAGGCTCCACGGGAGCGGCATCTAGAGCAAAAAGTTAAACTTTTATTCCTCGCTACCATTCATTTCAGGTGGGGGTAACGGCGTGTGGGGGAGGGGTGACGGAGCAAAAACAAACAAACAAAACATAAGCTGGACAGTCAAAGAGGAAGAACAAAGACCGGTGCAGATCGGTTACTAAGTCGCAAATAAATGTTGTTCTTTGTTCAAACAAAAAATACAGGCAGAGCACTTTAGATTAACAGCCACTCAAGATAAAAAATATTTTTAAAGTGCTGTCGCTCAACGCACATAACAACTTATCTTTCTTTGTTAATTATGTTAACGGTCGAAATCTGCCTTTAATATATATTACAAGTCACAGCCGTATAAAATGTAAGATAATTAACACCACACATCAGTTAACTGCCAAGGAACATAGTGATAAGCGCGCGCAATCGCTTGGTCTAAGACAAAATGTTTGGTCTCGAGTCACGTCCATTGTTTTGTTCAATAAAAAGACTTGAGTAGCTATGTTAGCAAGTAGCACGATGATGGATCTGACAGTTTTTCTGCTGAAGAAAACAAAGTGAAAGACTTGGCCAACTCGAGCCATCAAGCTGCAGACATGAAAATTTATGCTTCAGCTCAGATCAAATTCTGGAACATTAATAAAAATACAGTTTTCCACTTAAAGCAATTTAGAATACTTAAAGTAAAATGTGTAAAATAACCCTTCCCTAAATAATGAAATCAAACCAACAGACACCCCATATCATTTAGTTGGTCAGCTTCAGAAACTCCTAACTGCAAGCATGCCACAATAACAGTCATCTAAGAAGTCAAGCTAAGTTTATTGCTGATTGCTCACACTAGCAAGTTAGCCAACTTGCTAAATGATATTACAAATGCAACAAAAGTAGTCTAACTTCTGCAGTCTGGGTTGCATCGTAACATTTTTCTCAAAGGCAACGTGGTTCATAAAAAATAAAAATTCAAACAATAAAGATAAGATTTAAAACCCCTTTGTTACTTGCCATTCGTCAGTGGTGCGTCTTGGTCACCGGAGTTAATTTCTTTAGGGGGTACGTTCAACTCCTCGTCGGAGTCATCCCGAGGCTGCGACCGTTTCCCCCGTGGCTTAACAGCAGTAGAACTTTTAGTCGTTTTTGCTGGCATGATTAAAATCTGAAGAGGAAATTTCACAAGGGTCAAGATTACATCCAGTCGTGCTCTCCGCTGAGCAGAGCTAGGTCTTGTCCATCTCCCATCTCTTCTCTTGGTAATCAAAATGAGGCACCTCTTACCCCCCGTCATCCCAACCATCAATGAAAGACATTTTATGGTACGTTGACAACATTGCAACAGACACAAAAACTGTATTCCGAACCAAGCTTGACGATTTCATATCACGTCCACAGAAATAACCAAACGAGAGACTGCATTGTGTTCATTTTTCTTTCAACGATATACTAGTTTGGCGCTTTATCTAGCTATAAGAGCGAAAGTTCGATCTGTTTTCTATAGAGAAAGCTATTTGCTGAGGATAAAAGTAATGTGATCCACAAAGAAACGCTGTTCTTTGCCTTCTCAATGTTCCTGACAGCTACTGAAGTAAAGTTCCAGTGATCAGACAAAGCGTCATACTGCCACATTACAAGGGTGAAAAAATGGTGACGTCTCTTGCTGTCAGCACAGAGACAGGACACATAACTAGAAACTGATGATGCCAAATTACGTTAGAGTAGGTTACGCTTGCTAACACCGCGATGCCCTTTGACTTCAAGAGCTAAACTAAAAAAAAAAAGAACACCAACTCTGTTATCTTTTCCTTTAGCTTCAGATGATCTACACTAACTGAGAGCTGGCGACATTTCAGTCGAGTCAGAGTTGCACTGAATGTGTTATGACTGGTTAGTTAGCCAATCAGTGTCACGGCCTGAACATGTGATATGAAATGACTTGAGCACAATTAAGTTATCTGGTTTCCTTACAAATTCTAAAGTGATTTGAAACAAATACACATCAGATTTAACCAGTATCACAAAGGGGTTTAATAGATAGTGACTAATTCAGTGTAATTATTATTTTTATCAGTACGTTGTAGAGTATAAACATAAACATGAAAGCACAAGTAACTTTGCTAGCGTTGGCGACTGTCACCAAAATTCAGAAACTTAAACAAATTAAAACTAATTTAAAACCAAATGGTTAACGTTACTTTTGCAATATTTTTTATAACGGTCTGTGGTCCGCTTCAGTTAACTTTAGCACGCACCAGTCATGTCAGCTTCTGACATTTCTAACTCAACTTCACAATGTTTTCACTTCAAATGCAAGACTAACACATGTATATTTTGAAAGTTGCTTTGGACAAAATCGTCCGCAAAATGACTAAATGTACATATAAGTTCGCTGTAAACTCCACAAAGAAATGCTACCTATACATTTCCCTGTACACGGCGTGACAGCAATTCATTATGTTCGCCTGTCGGGGCTAAGTTATAGTTAATATTTCTTAAATTATGGTATCTTTAGCCATGAACTAATAAACAAAATTTATAAAGTTAAAAAAAATAGCAGAGTAGACTACGCTGGCCATTAACTGGACTTATCTCTCATGAGTAGGTTTTGGTAGGTTCCTTACGGAGTCGGTGAATTCAGCAGTCTGTTAAAATATGCAAATGAAATCCTCAAAACGTTGTCAAAACTGGCGGGTATATTGATAAGTCAGCTTGATGAATTAACTTGTGCAGTCCAAAAATAATTATCAAGTCTAACAAAGTCACTCAGCTGGAACTGCATTACTTGTTTTGAGAGCCAGCAAGAAAGCGTTACTTGCTCTGGGCAATAGCTTGCTATCGTTAGCCAGCAGCCCAGCACAAAATACCCGACAGAGACTAGCTGTCGAACACGCACAGCTAACGTTTAACCTAACCTTCTCACTAGCAAGCTACCAAGCTAGCGTTTCAAACTTTGCCAGTTTGCCTCCATGTTCAAATGGCAGCCTTTACCTTTTCGTCCCGATGTGGGAGAGCAAAACTCCAAAAATGTCCTGATTATTTTCGCGATCTCAAGACGATATTTATAACAGCAGACATGCAGTCAGAATGTTAAAAAGAAAACGGTATAAATACCCTCCCGAACAGACCAACCAGGCTGCTAGGAAGAAAATGTAACTTGAAAATGGCGCCTAAACACTGTTGTCAAACCGAAATTCGTTACAATTTTACGCAAAGCATCATGGGAGTCTTATTGGTCACGAAAGAAGAATTCAAAAATGGGGTTTGCCCTAACTTTCAGTATTATTGAATCTCTATATACTATTGCAGTCACAAATTAAATGATATCAGGCCCATCTGAGCGTCATAATTTTCAATAAAAGTGACTTTAATAAAATATTTGTACAGGTTTGCTAGGAGGTGAACCAAATAAAAATAACCTAAATGACGTGTCGGAGCCGTTGCTTAGAGACGTTGTTAAGGGAGGAGAGAGTGGTTATCCTACCTTGCAAACTTAAAACAGTCGTAAAATGTGAAACTTCTCTTTCAAGGAACATTTTAGAAACTATTAGGAATTTTTGGGGATGGCTATAATTTTAAACATTCATAAATATTATCGAACGTCAAGTTTAAAATCATAGTTTTTATCTCTCAAATTTGATTTATTTCCAAGGAAGTTGCTCATTTCAAATCTCGCGACATTCTTCAGAGCACTTTTACCATCTGGAGGTAGGTTAAATTGCCTGCCAGGAATGTTAGCTTTAGCCGTAGTGTATGTGGGTTCACCAACACTGAACTCACACACGACTGAAAACTGGAAGAATTTTAACCCATGACGCAGTTGTCATAAACGAGGTGTACATTAGTCCACGAATCTGCTCAGTGGTCATGGATATTCTTGTTTGATTGTTGGCAAACAACCTGAAAGCTAAATGCTAACAGCGCCATCAGTAGATTAACAAAGCTAATTTAGTTACCCTAGCAACGGGATTTTAAACTGGATACTGCACTGTTAGGGTGCGACAGTAAGTACTTTCTAACAACGATCTGGAATTTAACATTGACGGATAAATTATGTTCGCTGTTATTACTGTTCATTTAACTTCATCTTATTGTAGGTTGGTGAGTTTATTCACCATCATATTGATTTACGTTTGATTAACCACTAGCTAACGTAACGTTAACGCTACGTGCTTTAATCGCGAATATGAATTTAAACAAGTTATTGTGATGTAACACAACTAAAATTACTCCTCCCGTTGGCTAGTTTTCCTTGTGTACGTTATTATAATAGAATAAGCAAAGAATACATTTATAGTTTTATATCATTTTGTTGTTAACAGCTCTGATTTATTATCACTGGTGGAATTAAATGTATGGTAATGTTTATAGTTTTTAAATGTTGAACTGTCATGTCTTTGCATGACCAGGTTGAGGACTCTAAGGACTCGAGAATGAGGCTGAAAACGTCACTATTTAAGGAGACAAAGCATATCCTTTGAAATCTCATGCCAAGAAAATAATCTTATATCATGTAATTACATGTGTATAATCTTGAAGGTAGTTCTCTTTTGATGTGCTGTTTATGTATTTGCTTCTGTTAAATATCAGAATATCAAATTTATTAGACCTCCCCCACTTATGAATATTCCCTCCTCAAGGGCACTCTAAATAATCATTCAAATAGGGTAGAAGACTGTTTGAGAATTCTGTGTAAGACACTAACCATACACCTGCCTTGACACCTACACACACAGAGAGCTTGTCAGCTGTGTTGGGTGGACCACTGCAGATGAACTTTACTCATGCAGTGAGGACCACCAGATAATTAAATGGAACCTACTGTCTAACGAGGCTACAGTAGTAGTGAAGCTACAGGATGACATCTATCCCATTGACTTACACTGGTTTCCCAAGACCACTGGTGGGAAGAAACAGGCACTGGCAGAGAGCTTTGTCCTTACAAGCACAGATGGTAATAGAGCCCTCTCTCAGCCTGCCTTGGGTTACTTCAAATACGGTTTTAAATATCAATACAATGCATAAAATGTTTGGACACTAAAGTTTAAGTTCATTACATGTTGATGGAATTGAATAGGGATTCTGATGGACTGATGAACTTGCTTGTAAGATTGTTTTACAACAGTGTAGCTTTTTTGTGGTTTGGTTGATTTTCAGTTTCATATGCATTCTGTTTCTGAAATGAAATCTTTAGTATTGAAATTCATTGTACAATTCATTTATATTGAAACTTTTAGTCACTGGTTCTGAGAGATTCAGCATTATTTTTATGCTGTTATCAGCTCAATATGCTTGCCAATACAAATGTTGAGTGACTTTTTGAAAGGATATTTAAAGGAAGTTTGCCCACTGAAATGCCATAGTTAATGTTTACGTCAAAATTAGCAAACGCCCAGTATGGGGAAGGAGTGGATGACAGACTTTCTCCTCTCAATTAAGGGTTGTGTCTTTACCCTTAGTTTAATACACAGTGTGCTCTATTTACACAATGGGTTTTTGTTCATTTAAATGCAGTCCCTACTATTGAGTTTAGGCTTAAATTTAAAGGGTTAAATGCAGTGATTTTATATATATATATATATATATATATATATATATATATATATATATATATATATATATATCAAGCTTGCGTATACAGCCATGAGGTTACCACAGTGCACACGATAAATCTGTACACCAGTTTCAATTTAATATGCAGTCAGTGATGCCCTGTTAGATGAAACATATGTAAGTTTACTCCTAGTTATTTTTTATTTCAAAAAGAGAGAAAAAGAAACTACCCTGATCTGTGATTGCATATTAATCATAGCAAGTGTCTGAGATAAGAACACTAGTAAACTGCCATCTACCCCCAAGACCCGATTTAAAAAAAAAAGGAGGGATGTCAGTGTTGGTCACAATTGTTTAAATATAATATTTAACTTATGAACAAGCTGTGTGAATTTCCCTCATGTTGACCTCTCCATCCCATCCACTTATCACATGTAAACATGGAGTGGAGACGCATGGCCATTGTGAGCGACGTGTGGTCACCACACTAATGGCAGTGTAGAGTTGCATAAACACATCCACAAACTGAAGCAGCAATTTAGTCTGGCAGTCCCCCGTAGCGATGAAAACTCTGTTCAGTCTGTGGACTCACTCTCACCCTTAGTTCAGTAGCTCTACCACAGACTAACTTGCAGGTTTTTTTCTTTCTTTGCTTTTTTTTTTTTTTTTTATTTCAGACAAACCTCCAACTACCGTCTTAGAGGAAGGACGTCTTCATTTTGTTTAGAGAAGAATTCTCTTAACATTGACCGTACAGAAGATCAGATTTGTTTTTCATTAGAACTCGACATATTGTTTGCACTGGCGCAATAATTTGTCATATATGCAAAAAAAAAAAGTTGCAATATTGAGAGATCTGACCTGCTCGATTCTTTGATGTTATGAACAACATAACTTGTGCCCCTGAAAACATATACACCTACATCAAATTTCAAATGTCACATCTCCATGGTTTCAGCTCTCTGCTGCCTCTCAAGCTTCTGAAATGGTTAAACAGAAACCACAGATGTATAACTTTTGGTGGGTGGGGAAAAATCATACAGTAACTTTTGTGGTTTTCTCCAGCCTCATTCACTGCGTGGGCCTCACAAGCTCAGTGCAGATACATGTTAAACCTGACCCTGGTACTTATTGCTGATTGACTGAGATCACCACTAAGAATGGTTAAAAGATGTGGAGCCTCCCAAAAGACACTGTATAGAAATTTCCGCTTGTATAAAAAAAAAAAAAAAGAAAAGAAAAAAGGAAAAAAAATGTTTTGTCGTTTTTATATAATATGTCTTTTAACATAACATTTTATGCTTGTGTACTTACTACCTGCTTTTCTGGGTTGACAGCGTTCACTTTTGTTCGGAGATCCAAATATAGCAACGGCAGAGAGCGGCAGCATGCTGATTTGCAGTTTTAGGCAACCAGAAATTACATAGAACATTCAGAATTTTTTAATATGCACCGCCACAAAGTATATGGTTGGCTAGTGTCTTTGATAACTGTCTCCATGCCTGATCACTCTCTGTCTCTGGCACACAGGAGACCTTTTTTTCTTTAAATCTTAGCAACATTCAGTGTTCCCCTCTTCTGTAGGGAAATTGGAAAATTTCCTGAAAGTTACCTTCAGTGTGGTACAATCTGTGCTTTTTGCTATTATAGTCTTACTAATGAAGTGTGTGGGTGTGTGTGTGTGCCATCAGCCATAACTACATTCCAAGGGAATTTACATCACACAGGTTTTTTTTTTTTTAATAATTTACTCAAGAGTAACCCTCACAAACAACACACCTCTGTCATGAAAGAACAATCTAACGGAATACGTTTTTTTGCAATTAGTTTTTCCTGCTCTCAGAATTCTCACGACAAATGTGGTTGGCAGTGCCCATACTGAGTGCATTCAGAATGTATGCCGTCACATGTGCATGGTTTTCTGTGTTTAGGGAAGTTCCATTTGGCTACTAAAACAGGCCGCTTAGAGAAGAGTGTGGAGGCACATCGTGGAGCTGTGCTAGCAGGACGCTGGAACTACGACGGCACCGCTCTCATCACAGGTCAGCCCAAGTGCCCTTAATTGCTTTAGGCCTCTGAGTTAGTGATTGTTCACATACATGCATATTTGTCTTGATCAAAAATCGTCGGTGACACCGCTCACAAACAAAACCCTCAGAAGCATTTTACAGACATAGTGGTACATTTGTACACCGGTCTGATTTAATCATCTGTTTTATTAATAAATTCCCTCCTTTAAAAATATAGGAAACCCTTCTGAATATCACAGCCTTTTACTGAAGAAATGTGTGGACAACATATGCGACCATCAACTTCAGTCACCCTCTTTTCTAACTCCTTTTTTCATTTAGATTAAAATGTTTGTTAGAGGTTTCCAGACTTCTACTTCTTATTCTTTATCCTGGAAATTGAATTTTTAATCTTGATTATCTTGGCTTCATGGTCAAAGTGATAGAATTAAACACGTAAAATCGAAGATATTTAGACGCTAAACGCTGAAACATAGAGCTTGCGAGAAAAAGAACCCAACACCTTAGCGTTGTTGACAGGAAATGTCATTCTCCCTTCGCTGCACAAATAGCCTGTCAGAGTTGTACAACAAACGGCATTTGTGATATTTGGAGACGCAGAGTGTTAAATTTTTTTTTTTTTTTTGCAGTGTTAGTTGCTCAAATATGTATTTTACCAGATGATAGTATTTAATGAAAATGTGTACATTCATGAAAAGAAAAAAAAAAAACATGACTTGATATAAAATGACTGGAAAAAGGCCAGTTTGAACCGGATCTAGAGGTACACCTCAGGTGTAATATTTATGATAGAGAAAAATGCCATGTGTAGCAGTACTCTCAGCTACATGTATAAACAGAGCCGTGCCACAGAAACCCTGTAGGTGTTGCGTTTGTTTGAAGTAGCAAATGGTGATTTTTTTTACTTTGCATATGATTGTGTTTTATCTGTGTTTGCATTTTGCGGTTTTGTGTGTGTGGGTGTCCTATCTATATGCTGTGGGCATGTACATCGTTGCTAAGGAGCTGTTTGTGATAATTATCTTGTGATGTAACTTTGTTTTTTTTTTTGGTTGTTGTGTTTTTTCTTGGGTTTTTTTTGGTTTGTTTGTTTGTTCCTGTCATCTGCATTTAGCTCCATTTTTGCCCTTGCACTCTATAATATTACTTGATGGATGTAACCTGGTTAACTTTTTTCTTCTTCTCTTAGCTGGTGAGGATGGACAGATCAAGATCTGGTCTAAAAGTGGGATGCTGAGGTCCACCCTTGCGCAACAAGGTAAAAACACGACAACCGGACAAAGCAACTCAGATAAGAACTTGCACAACCATGCTAACACGAACAGACCTGATGTTTCATTACAATTACATGACTATACCGTAGTCTGGAGGGAGATTTGGTTGAATTAAGCATCACAGCTCTGACACAGTCAAGAGAGGTCCTACTTTGTACGTATCAGCTGTATAGCAACCATTCAGTTCTCTGTGTATTTATTTTTTGTTTGTTTGTATTTTGGTATTTTGGTCAATAGTAAAGATGCAACAACTGTGAACCCTTCTGCTACACGAGGAAATGGAGTCGATGTTTCGCAGCGCAGATGGATAATTAGTACATTAATTACATTGGATGTGTTATGGCCTCTTTTAATTAAATGTGATGAGTTCAGTTGCTTAAAATGGAAAGTAAGGAAAAAGCAGGGAACTTGGAAGGAAATACTTGCTCTTTTATATTAGAGGGACTACCTCCTACAGCTCAAATTTTTATAAATTCTTCATTTTCATTTTATTGAAACTGTAGATTGCACACGCCAATAGACTTTTAAAAATTCTGTCATCTGCACTCTAGAATTTGAGTAGCAGAAAGTTTAAGAGAGGAAAAAAGGGACCTCGGTAAAAATTTGTTAAGCTGAAAGCAACACAGAGCGACCCATTTTGGAGTCATTCACCAACATCAGCCCAGGTACACATCTGACTGTTTGCCTAACTGGACAGAAGCAAAGAAAACTCAATGCGGCACCTTGACAGCGCATCCTTTTTCACAAGCTGTAGCGATAGGTTTTCACATATATCTTATGTTTCGTACCAGTGGTATCATGGAACTGAGGTCGGTAAATGTGTTAAGTTATTCACTTTACCGTGTCACAACCACGCTAAATGTATGTGACAAAAATGTAACCTGTTATAGAGCGCTCATTAGGTAAAAGTTCGTTTGGTAAAAATTCACTGTGGAATCAGTCGCTTGGAGGTAAGGAATATATGAGGTAGGGTTGCCAACTTTCTCGCTATCAAATGAGGGACAAAAGGTGGCTAATGCGAGACAGTCGGCAACCCTACCTCCATGGCCAACTGAGAACTCCGGACAGCGTAAAGTACAGAGGGCTTTCTCCGAGACACCGCTGACGGCTTTGACCCACGTCTTTTTCGCTTCCCGTTGTTTGTTGTGGCTGCACAGTCTTTTCTTTTTTTGCAGGTTTGTCTATATCTGCAGTTCTATCCATATGTGCACGTGCCAAACCGACCGAACAACGCCGGATGTAACCGAAACTTTTTTTTCCTTTGCGAGAATTGGCACATTTACGGTATATGTACAAATGATGCGCGTGAGGGCGCCTGTGATTGGACGACAGGTGATTGACAGGCCTCACCTGTGGCGTGATCAGCACATGGTCTGCTATTGCTATCTAGGATCTGTAAGGATCTGGTGAATCACCAGACAGCACTCTTACAGATCCTAGATCTGATGGCGATTACAGAGTAGAGTAGCAGTCAATATACGGGACAAACTAATTTAGCCCAATATAGGGGATGTCCCGGCCAATGGGGGACAGTTGGCAACCTTAGTATGAGGACGCGTGATGGAATCTTATGTACGGTGGAAAAGTCCTCTAGAAGAGGCTGATATTTTCCTCCTGATGTGACCTTGACAAGGCGCTGAAGCTGACAGCCCGTACGTTGCTCTGGATGAGAGCGTGAGAGAGGCATTTTAAATGTAAATATAATCCTCTACACGTGCCGTTAACTTTCCCGACAGTCTCACCCAACAACGGTGCGTTTTCAACATCAAGCAAGTTCCCAATACGTTTTCCAGGCTACGTCCCCATTCCGCCTGAGCATATAGATTTCAGTGTATATTCTGTCATGCATTCACGTCTTTCTGCACACGGGTATTCGAGGTTATAAAGTCAACAATCAGTTGTCTATAAAATGATTTTTGAATTGTGTGTGTTTATCTTAAACTGTCTCATGAATTAGCACTATTTAAAAAGCAAAAAAAAAAAAAAAAACTGAAAGAGACTCTATGTTATATATGCTTCATCCTGACAAAATGATTTAAGATGATGACAATCATCTCCAAAATTGCACATTGGCTTGGAACTGGCTCAGGACTATTAGGGTGTAATGTTGGATCCAGTCGTGATATGAATCAGTCCGCCAGTTCCATTTCATTAAAAGCTTCATAAAGTCTTAGAGGTTTATTGGAGTGGAGTTTTATTAAAAGCCATATAAAAGATTCCTAATGATACACTTCTCTATTTTTACCGATCACACACGCACATATGGTTCAACGTAATTGATTGCTCAATTATTTGCATTTGAATTTTAAATGTACCTCCTTAAGCTGTGTGTCTAATTAATATTATCAAATACTTCATGGGAGTTGTAGTGTCATCAATAGAAGTGCTGTTTCTCAGGTCGCTGCTATTTCTCCTTTGTATTGTTGGGTAATATCAGCGCACGGGTGTAGGATGAGATTTGAAAAGCTCTCTGACAAAAATTTGAACAACTGTTTGCCAGGCGAGAGAAAGTAACTTTTGACTTCCCTTTAGGCGGGTAAAACACGTGAAGAACCGCTTTTGAACCTGAAAAGTTTATCACTGCAGGAGAAATCCAAGTATTTGATTTTTTTTTTTTTAAAGAACTATGACAGATTTCCATATATCATGCTGTGTAGTCCATCGGAGTTTTTGTGTAGCATGTATGTATTTTATCTTTTAGATAAATACTCACTCTCTTTTACTGTCTTCAAACTGGGTCTCCCTTTTTCAATGGGAGGAGTCTCAGGTACTGCTGGGGGCCATCAGTGTGCTTGGAGGAGTGATGATGTAATCCTGACCCATTTTTCTGAGGAGGGAAGGAGGAAAGAAGGAGGAAGGGAAAGAAAGAGAGAGGGAGAGAGAGAGAGAGAGTGAGTGAGTGAGTGAGTGAGTGAGAGCTAGAGAGAGGAGGTGTGGAGAGGGAGAGCAGAGGGAACTCATCACAACCCTCTCTCATTGCCTTTTGTCAGCCTGGGACCATGTGACCTCTTGGCATTTGTGAGAAACCACAAGCACCTGGAGCAGGGTTAAATGTCTTTTCTCTCTCTCTCTCTCTCTCTCTCTCTCTCTCCCCCCTCACTCATACACACGTCTTGTTTCAGCCAGGTTTCTCTTGCTCAGCTGCGTCTCTTTATGTGGTGTACTCTGATGTGTGCTGTACTGCAGCAGTTCTTGCAGTTTTTCAAGCTGAAAGAATTGGGCACAACACTTTCCTTTACTGACACACACACACATACACACACAAAAAAAACACAAGATGGTGTACTTTTTGTTGTTGTTGTTGTTGTTGATAATGCTCATTGTTCTTTACAAACAACCCTGTTTTCTTTGATTGTACAGTATTTTTCCTGTCCCAGAAAAAGACAGTTTAGGAAGCTAATTAAGCTTCAGATCCTCTCTTTTTGTGGGTAGACCTCTGTAAATGTTTTGTGTCAGACTGAAAACATTGAGATTTTGTTTGACTCATAGCCTTATTAAAGTCAAGGGTGTTCTCTTGAAGATTTTGTGTGTTTAGAAAATGAGTCGACAGCATCACTGATACCTTGGTGTTCTCTCTCTCTCTCTCTCTCTCTCTCTCTCTCTCTCTCTCTCTCTCTCTCTCTCTCTCACTCATACACTCACACACACACACACACACACACACACTCTTTCGCACCTTTTCTTTCTCTCTGTCTTCCTCTCTCTCACACACACACACACTCTCTCGCTCCCTCTCTCTCTCTCTCTCTCTCTCTCTCCCTCTTTCTCTCTCTCTCTCTCTCTCACTCAGGATCTCCAGTGTACTCAGTGGCCTGGGCTCCAGACTCTGACAGGATTCTCTACACGTCTGGCAGGCAGCTTATCATCAAACCCCTGCAGCCCAGCTCCAAAGTGCTGCAGGTACACACACAGCACACACAACATATTAGGCACCAGTCGCTCTGACTACACAACGGCACTACCTCAGCAAATGCTATCTTAAAAACAAAGATGTACACTCATGTTTTACATGGTACATTTGTGCAATCCCTGTTTTAAAATCATATGTGCGTTTCCAAACATTTACATCAGTTAAATTCTGTATTGGTTTTTGTTTGATTCTTAGTTAGACGTTTTGCACTCAAGATTGAAATCGGAAAATTTTCAATACACATTATCCTCTGAATGTGGAAAGAGACACAGATAGAGAGAAAGAGAGAAACCTATGCACTGTATGTGTGTGAGGGTTTGCCAGAGGATTGAAGACTTGACACCCCGGTGAATATTTTTCCTCGGTGTGTGTGTACGTGTATTTATTGTTGTACTGAGCGCTGAACTGCGCCAGGGACCTTAAGTAAACACCCTGGGGTTTAGCTAGGGCTCCCCCATCCAAACCCTCCCTGAGCACCAGCTGTCATTGTGAGGAGAACCCCCCCCCCCCCCCCCATGACCTCCTGACCCCCTGCTCTCCTGCTAACCTCAGCCACGGAAAAGCCTCAAGTGGGAGGGGCATGTGTGTGCCTGTGTCAGTCCTGGGTCAAACATACTCGGAGTAGAATAATGCATCTGAACGTTTGAGATTATTTCTATTTGAAGAACATTAAGCAGTTAAACACTCAGAGAGCCTCAAGTGCTAAAAATGTCTAGATTATATGTTGTGTGTGTGTGTGTGTGTGTGCACGCGCATGTGTGCGTTTGCATGTGCGTGCGTGCGTGTGTGTGTGTGTATGTTCAGGGTAAAGGAAAGCTGGATGGCTGGATTGGGGTTTTCTTTTCCACATTGTGCTGTCAGACACGACTCTTGTGGCCATGTTCTATAATTCATAATTCCGAACACTAATAAAATGTGAGTGTATTATTGAAGGTTTGTCTTTAATGTGAAAGAGAGAGGGGTCCAGAGGCATGGAAGCGGGTTGTGACCCTTATCCCCATGGCCAACTGTGAACACGCTCCCCTGTTTTCAATTACAACAAGTCCAAACAATTACCGTAACACAGAACAGATTGGCTAACCTGTCAGCTGGTTCTGCGCGTGTCTCGGAAAGCCTCTCTCTCTCTCTCTCTCTCTCTCTCTCTCTCTATGTCTCTCTCTCTCTCTCTCTCTCTCTCTCTCTCCCCCTCCCTCTCTCTCTTTCAACTTAATCTGTCATACCCTTAAGTGTCCTTAAACATCTGCTTTTGACCATCTTATACTCTCTCTCTCTCTCGCTCTCTCTCTCTCTCGCTCTCTCTCTCTCTCGCTCTCTCTCTCTCTCTCTCTCTCTCTTCTCATTGTCTCCATTACTGCTCAGTCCAGGTATTGTTGTATGTCAGATATGTTTATGTTTAGTTGGGGCATACCTAGACACTCACATCGACTCAGCTCCTAACTTTGGTTACAAGTGCTTTGCTCTATAGAAGTGTTTCAGCTGTATCTTTATGCCCAAGAATGTCAGACGACTTCAGTTAATTGACACAGTTAAGACCATAAGAAAGTGTTCATGACTTAAAAAAAAGTTTCATTCAGGTCTTGTTCTGGGTTGCTCCGGTGTTAGGTGTGATACGACCTTGGGGGGGTCGGGGGGGGGGGGGGGGGGGGCTGAAGATAAGGTCTGTTGTTTGTTAGTTGAGGTGTGATCTACATTTTATTGCTTGAGAATTTCTTTGTACTCCTGTAAACATCTGTGGCACTTCTTCTTTACAATGCCCCCTCTCTTTCTCCCTCTGTCTCTTTTTCTCTCTCTCTCTCTGTCTTTCTCTCTCTGTCTTTCTCTCTCTGTTTTTCTCTCTCTCTCTCTCTCTCTCTATAGTGGAAAGCTCATGACGGCATCATTCTGAAAGTGGACTGGAACTCAGTGAATGACCTGATACTGTCTGGTGGAGAGGACTGTAAATATAAGGTACTTATACAGGAGTGTGTGTGTGTCTCGCACCTGAGTCAAGACTATCCACGTGTTTATATCAGCCCCCGTCTTTGATTTTTAATAACCCGACACGCATAAATTTATGATTTCTCACGAGGCTGTTGCGAAAGTTTATTTGTAATATAACACCTTTGTGCCTCGGTCAATCACTAGTGAGACAAAAAGTTATTTATGTTGGCAGCTGTAAACCAGAGGAGCGGACGAGTCATCCAGCGTAGAGTAGACTGCTAATGCCGTCCCCTCTCTCTCTCTCTCTCTCTCTCTCTCTTTGTGAGGTGTGGGACAGTTATGGACGTCTCCTCTATTCTTCTTCATCTCACGACTACCCCATCACCTCTGTGGCGTGGTCTCCTGACGGAGAACTGTTTGCTGTGGGCTCCTTCAACACACTGCGACTGTGTGACAAGACAGGGGTAAGACAACACTTCCACCCCCTAACGAAAAAAAAAACAAAAAAGAAAGAAAGAAATCCTTTCACATAGGTTCGGAGTGTCTGATCAAGGCATCGTAATACACTGCAGCGTTTTAATAGTTCCACAAACCATGTTTTTGTAACCATTCAAACCCATAAAACACTCAAGGGTTTTAACCCCCCCCCCCCCCCCCCCCCCCCCCAACCCTTTCTCAGTCGCTTTCGTCCAACTGACAGCGTAACCATCCTGTTTACCATCACTCTCAGTCTTACACTGAGTAAATCACACATTTGTTCATCATGTCGTCAATATCATAATCACATGGAGCAAAAGAAACGCATCGTTTTATGGAAATTACTGATGTGTTACATTTGGCAAATCAACAGTCATTTGAAGAGTGAGGTCATACATTGTTCTTTGCGTTTGGTTTTCTAATTTCAAAAGTATCAAACATATACGCTTCTTGCGTCGGCTTGCTCGGTGTTTTCAGTATTAGTGTGTTCAACTGATTCAGCAATGTCTACAAGCTGACATTTAGATGGCAACAAGTGTGTTGGTGTAAGAGACACGTTGTGCCTGCCTGTGTGTGTATGTATGTGTGTATGTGTGTGTGTGTGTGTGTGTGTGTGTGTGTCTGTGTCTGTGTCTGTGTATGCGCGCGCGCGTACGATGTAATTCTATCGTTCGTCAGTCCCGGTCTCACAGCTGCGTGTACACTGCCTCCTAAACCCACCTTTCAGCAGTGTGTGAGGGTGTGAGAGCTGACTACCACAACACGGGGTTCAGCAATGCCATGAAAGCCCACGGGTCAAACTGCCCTCATGAGTCACACCGAGACCGTATTAGTGTGGAGTAAAATAGTCAGTCAGTTTTACGATGTTTCTGTGCTATTTTTACCACTAACTGTGTTAATTATATGGTGCCCAGCTTTGGGCTGTCTTAAACCCACAATCATTTTAATAGATACAATGAATGACCTAATATTTTCTGAACTTAGACATTTCGTTCTTTCAGAATTCTTTTTCACATCCGACGAAAGGGGTTTAGCCGGTGTCTGCGCGTCTCAGGTGTAGCGTTTCTGTGTGTGTGTTGTCTGAAAGACAGACTCTGCTGCTTCTTTCCAGCGAAAGGATGGCACGTTTGAATGTGTTTATGCAGTGTAATGTAATTGCCTCCTCGAATCCTTAGAAGCCTCAGAGAGGACTGTAGCTTATCGTAGGTTTTCTGTTTGATGTTGTGGCTAGAAAGAGAAAAAGAGGAGGAGGACAGAACTAGCGGAGGAAAAAAAAAAAGAAAAGAAAAGAAA